>NW_010132781.1:0-10186 GCF_000699245.1 Pterocles gutturalis
CGACGTTGGTCCTCGCGGAGGGAAGCAGGGCCGCGGAGGTGGAGGGGACGGGGCTTGCTGAGGGGCTGCGCTGGGCCGTGCCTGGCTCGGGTGGCCGGGGAGTGGCCTGCTCCTCCCGTTCCCATAAGTAGTTTTGGTTTTTGCACGGCCTCACGAGGAAGTTCTGCTGGCATATGCTAAGTGAGAAGGAAGCGGTCTGAGACCAGTTAGCAGATTGGGGAGAAAAAACACGGGCTCGGGTGGGAGAGCAGGGCTTTGAGCAGCAAGGGGGAGTGGGGAGCGGGTGAAGAAGCAGCACGGTGGGGCAGTGGTTGTTTTGGTTTAAGTGTGTTGGTTACCAGTGGGTGATCCTGAAAATACCATCGCTGTAAGTGACAACAACAAACCTGTTCTGGAAGCACCTTGCAGAACTGGAGGTCGCCCTAAACAGGCTTTGGATAGCCGTAGAACTTAGGAGTTTGTAGTCTTCACTTTTCTTATCTCAGATGTTCTCAGACTGGCAAAGATTAATGGAGTTGCTCAGCCTTGGCTTGAGCTATTTAGATTCCTTTAGCAGTTCTGAAGTGAACAGCAGGTCCGTCAGACCACTGGTTTGCATCATTTAGGAGCTAAAGGTTTTTTCATTTTCAGGCTGCAGTTGGAAGAGATTAAGCAAGCTCTTGAGTTGTGTTTGAGTTGAGTCTATTTTAAGAGTGGTAATGTGATGAAGAGTTTTGGGGACAATTTGTTGCTTTGTCTCCAAATGTAGGAATTAGGATTGGCTGTTCTGAAGTGGATGATTTAGCAAGACTTAGTGATTATTCCCCTATGTAATAGATGCCTAAGTTGAAGTGCTGTCCTGCGATCATTTCAGAGCTGTCTTCTCACACTAGGCTTGCTGTCTTAACTTGAGGTCTCTGACACTTTGCCCTCACTTTTGTCACTCGTTCCGTTATTCTCTTTGACGCAGATTACTTTTATTATTTTCGTGCTTGATTTTTTTTCTGCCTTCTTTCTAGTGCTTTGCTAATAGGAGTAAATCAAAGTAGACTGTTGTATGTCAGGTCCTCCAGTAGGCAGACATATGTAAGTGAGGTTATGAATACTTCAGATTTGTTGTATTAAACAACAGGCTTCCTGTTATCATACTAAAATGGACTTAGCCCTGTCCTGCTGACTACTCTTGTCCCTATTCCATGTTCTTTAATTTTTTATGCTTATCTTCTGGTATCAGCTGTGTGATACTTCTTAAAACAAGAATTTTAAGCTTTAACGTAAGTGTAGTGCACTTGAACTAACCCCACTTAATTTCTCTGGAGAGCTATGTCATCAGTTGTTCAAAAATGCACAGTACAGGCAACATACAGCTTCAAATGCAGGATTATGGGACTCTTACTTGTGTCTAATACATCCCATTCTGCAAAGAAAGATTAAAGATGCAAAGGAGAGAAAAATGGGAAGGGGTAGGAAAGCTGAGAGAAAACCCTTCTCCCCCCTCCCTTAAGAGTGTGGATGTCTCTGGTGGCCTAGTAGCAACAGTTTTGTCCTCGGAGCATTTTTGTTGCAGAGGTGTCTTTAGGTGGGAGACAGCTGAAAGAGAATGGGAAGCTGCTGTTGTGGGATTTTTCTTGTTAAAAAAAAATCTAACATGGGGAAATGATTTATTTCCTTCCTTAAAAATAATAGATATGAGGAGAGACTGAAAAGAGAATGGAGAAAAAGTTGATGGAAATGGTCAAGGGAAAGGAGTTAGAGATCTGTGTGATTCATATAGAGAAAGGTGGTTTATTTATTTTTACAGTTAATGGGCCATTTTTGCTAGATGGACTGTAACAATGTTCATATGATGTTTTTAATAGAGAGAGAAATTTTCATGAGGTAGACTTCCAGGCTGCTTCCTCAATATGTTTAAGTGGTGTCTTAACTTGTGCTGTGTAGAAGTCAGAAGCATCACAGTGGGCATCATTTGGGCAGAGTTCACACTGTAGTTGGTTCTGTGTCTGGAGTTGAAAGATAGCCTTAAGCAGTCTGAGTGGGTTCTGTTGATAAACTAGCCATGGTAAATTGTCATTCGGTGTAAGTACTTTTATAGTCAGTATTGCTGTCTGTAGTGTCCTAGTTAGGCTGGTAATTGTACCTGAATTAGCGTAGACATTCTTTATATGCGGGATTACATACTAAGAATTAGACTGATTTCATGCAAGGAATGCATGACTTCAAAAGTGTGATCAGTGTACAAGGAGTTCTTTTGTTTACCTTAATTCTGGGATAGCTTGCAATACTCTGTCGTCTTAGAGTTGTGGCTCTTTGTGTTTCCTTTTGCAGGAAGGTCCATCTGCCTATGTGTGCCCACTCTTCCTTGGGAGATGTCCAGTGTTTCCAGTTACGCCCTTCGAATGGCCCGTCTGAGTGCTCAGATATTCGGGGAAGTTGTCAGGACAACGGACTCAAAATCTATGAAAGTAGTACAGTTGTTCAGTGAGCAGCCTTTGGCCAAGCGGAAGGAGGTCTATGACTGGTATCCTCCTCACAACACCTACTACTGCCTCATGAAGAGACTCCGTTACTTTGGTCTCTACAGGTAATTTCTGTGCTTCTAGGGTGGGAGCAGGACTGGAGATGGCAAAGGGGTGGGTGTGAGTTTTGTTACGTTTTTTTTTTCTTCAAGGACAAGAGGAACGTAGGAATGACTTCAGGCGTACTTATGGGCAACCAGTCATTTAAGAAATAGTTCTTGCTTTCTCTTTGTGGGGAAGGGAAGAGAGCTTTTTCATAGACCGGAGATAGGTCTGTAGTTCTGAATACGGCGAATGGATGTGCTACAAAAAGGTGATGTTAGCTTAACACAATGATTGCACTAAGACAGTCTTACCATGTGTTCCTCAATCATTGAACAGCTAATAAGTGAAATGTAGAAGAGGAGGAAAGTCTTTGTTAGTCTGGAGGGGCTTTTTAGCCTTTAAAATCAATTAAGTTGAATTAAATTTAAATGTTGTTTAAATAGCCTTGTTAATTCCGGCTTCATCCAAATGCAAGAAATCCCTTAAAAGTGAGGCTGCTAACACTGTAAAATCAAAACAGATTCATTTCTATTGCTAGTATCACAATACTAGCCATCAGGGATTGCATCCAGGATTCTCTTGGTTTAGGTGGGCATGCAGACACTTTCTAGAACAGCTGTTTGTTGACAGAGAAAGCCTCAATGACATGATAAAGTTATTCACTCTTCTTCCCCTCCTGATCTCAAGTTCCTTCTATAGGTGCTCTGTGTACAGAGAGCTTGTAAAGGATCAAGTTTGCTGGTCAGAAATATGCAGTGAAGAGTTGTAGCATAAAAGGGCTTGATAATAGCTCACAAGCTTTTTGTTTCTTTTTTAGAAAAGTTGTATTTAAAAATAGCAGTGCAGCAATCCTAGGCCACTTAGGATGCAGTTGTGACTTTTGAAAAATACCTTTACGCTGAAAAATACAGGACAGAGATTAAATATAATTTATTAGAACATTATTAAGGAGTCATTATCTCTGTCAGCCCATTTATCCTCCTTCCTGTTTTATTCTCCTAGTAATATTCTGCTAGTAGCAGATGTTTTCTTCATAACTCATTCCTGAAGTCACCTGAGAGCAGTGTCGTGTACTGTAATTACTGCTCAGCATGCCCCTGTTTTCTTAGAGGCTAATGACCTGAACTTGATATCTAGCACAGAAACACAATGTGTTCCTGCTAGACTGCTGAGCTAAATGAGAAGGGGGAAATTCTCTTCTCTTGGTGAGTTTTATAGTTTCCTTCTCATTTAAACAGTGAATTGATAAATGCAATGGAAATAATATATATATGCATGCATCATTTGTTGCAGGAAAGGGCAACCTTGTTAATTCTGAAAGTACCAGAGGCAGTCTTTCATGCTTTTCTGTCCCAAATCACTGCTAGCAGTAACACTGAATACATTGCAGTGACTTTCAGTATGGACTTCACTGTTAAAAAACTGTTTTCAGAGTTTTTTGTTTATCATACAGTTCAAAGAACCTTTCATATCTAGGTATTCCAAGAAATAGAGTAAACTTTTTTTTCCCCTCCCTCATCTAGGGATGAGCATCAAGACTTTAAGGAGGAGATGAGGCGAATGAAAAAGCTCCGTGGGAAGGAAAAACCAAAGAAGGGGGAAGGAAAGAGAGCCCTCAAGAAAAAATAGTGCCACTTGGACAGTATAATGATCTACTGAAATGTTGGCGAAGAGCTGTAACCCAGGCTTTTTATTCACAGCTGGAGAGAGATTGGCATGTGAGCTTCACGTGTGGGCGCAAGAAACACACTGGAAGAAATACTGGAGTCCATCTTGGGAGTGTACTTGGGTCTTTGTGGGTTTATTTGGTTTTTAATTTCTGTAGTTTAAATATATTGTATATTGAAGCACATTATTTTGTCAGAGCCCTCTTACCAAGTAGTAAAAACAATAATAAAAAAATAAGTGCTCAGTGTTTTTCTTGCAAATATCTGCAGCTGTTTCAGTTTTTCTGGATTTGGAAATTTGCTTGATTTTCATTGTCTGTTTTACTTTCTTGGATTAATATCAACACTGTTTTGCATGCAGACACACAAAAAATAAGGTTTCCTGTTTCTGCTGCTTGTATCTTGCCTATTATTGTGAGTTCTACTTCAGGTAGCTTTAGTGTTTTGTGGGTTTTTTTTAAATTGCTGTTAGAATCTATTGTTCTGCATTTTACACTGGACAGTACTTCATGATCCATTGACTGCCCACAGCACTCCTATTGTACCCTGAATATTTAGGTACTGCAACAAAAGAGGCTGAAATATGCAGGCTCAAACAGTTTTCCAGTTTGAGACACCCCTACTAATTAAAATACAATAGTTAATTTTACTGTAATAAAAGGATTTGGAATTTATTTTGCCTGCAGCACATGTATGAAGTAGTTCATAAAGTGATAAACAGTTTTACTGGTATTCAGTATGTGTTTTTATCACAAGGCTCCTTCGGTGTTGCTAATGTTAACGATTGCATATATATATATGTACTACTCTTAGCTGTCAGTCCCTGTCGGGGAACAGAAAGTAGAGAGCGCAGCTGTGCTGCTTTGCCTGCCAACTTGTGTGTCTTGGCTGTGTGTGCTCTGAAATGGCATCTTTTAATTTCCAGACCATGTAAGTTTAGAGAGTGATGGAGAGCTATTAAAAATACAGAGTGACTGGTGCAGAAAGTGTTTGCACAGTTAGCTTGGGTTATGCTTGATTTTTGCGTACAGAGGCATTCCGAAGTAGGGAGCAGTAATAACCTACTGACACTTCTAAACCAAGCTTGTTCCAATTTAAGTGTATTTGAAATCAATGGATCTACATAAACTTTTAACAGCTCAACAACTGTACTTCAGCAAGGATATTAATTGAAGAGGTGCTGATTGAATTAAAGGCATTTTTTGTGAGCTGTGTACTTGTGCAGTATCCTTACTGAGTGTTACTTGGTTGTCTAAGCTCCAAGAGAGCCTGATTTTACGAGATCTGCATGAGTTACCACAGTCAACAAAATGCTACAGAAGTTAGTAAAGTATCTGTCCACTCTGTATTTCAGCGGTAAGCTTCTCTCTTATTCTAATCTAAAATCCTTTTAGTAACTTTTCCTCTACTCTAATGTGCCTATGGCATTTTAGTGTTCTGTGTGTTGTCTGTGGGTTGTGACTTGTCTGGTACTGAAGTGTACAGAGCCTGTGATGGGCCCTCAGGGAAGTACTTGGTTGCTGGGACATGTGCATGCAGCTGAGGGGAAGCAGTCTGCTTCCCTTGAATTCCTCTTGAAGAAGAGGGGCATGGGGCCATTGCTTGAGTAGCAGGCTTGCTGCTTGCTGCCTGACACTGTTTTTGGCTGTGGCTCTGTGAGGGGGAAAGTTGTGCTTGGTTTGGTGGAAAGACAGCCCAGTTCTGAACCTCTTCAGCAGAATTATTGCACCAGCTTTGGACAACTGGTGACTGTACTTACAACAGCTTTGTCAGCAAGAACTTGATGTCTTCTAAAATTAAACCAAAGATCAATAAAAGCATTTTCCCTGCAATTTAAGATGAAAAAAAAAAGTATATTTTTTGTTCCTGTGAAACATTTAAAGCTTTGACAGTATAAACAAGCAAGAGAGAGAAAATGTGCATGCATCAAAAAGTGAGTGATGGTCCTGCTCCAGTGAAGTAAGTATGCATGGCCCTAAACTTTCTATGTCTGGGCAGACCTGGTTATGAGTGTACATATAATGATATAACAAATACTTAACACAGCATGATTTGCCATGGTGGTGCTTCTGAATCCACGTTTAGCCTCCTTAGACTGAGTATCTACATAGCCTACTGAGCGCAGTGAATGCTACAGGTATTCTGTATCCCAGCATGCCACCTTGCTAGACAGATACAGAGTAAGCAGTGTAATACTAGGTAAATCGGCTTGTTCTTCCTTGTCTGCTCAAGCCCCCTAGCTAGCTATGGATTTAGAGAAGTTCCTGTCATGAAGAGGAAAGTGAAGAGCTTGTTTGTCTAGTCGTCTATAATGATCCTCTTTTTCTGCAACCTGCCAGAGCAAACCTGCTCCAAAATCAAAGCATCACCGTGGGAACATACCTTGTGAAGATACAGCAGCATATCCAAAAAATAAAAAGTTGGAAGTGCCTGTGAACTAAGCAGATGTGAAACAACATCAACAGCGAATTATTGGTTTTCATCTTTTCTTTGCAGTGCTTACAAAAGAAAAGTGGGTGGAGTGAAGAAAAAAAAAAAAAGATAACTTATTTTAAAAAGAGCAGTGTAAGTACAAAAAAGTTCTTCTGCCTAATTTTTCATTATCTTTCTTCTGTAGTATTCATCTGCTAGAACTAGGTCTTCTCAAAAGTAACTGTTTCCCCTCCCCTGAGACTTCACCATAAAATAACAATGATTCAGCCATTACTGTAGTATATCCTAGTATTAGGATAATCCATTGCTTGCTGGGAGTGTTGCCATAACTGTTTCATTCCAGAAAATACAGCCTTCTCCCTCCCATAGCTGGGAGGGGCGCTTTCCTGCCTCCCTTCTAACCTGTGCTCTGTCATTTAGGAACAGACATTGCTAGAAGAAGACCACATTTTGTGAAATAGAGTGTCTAGACAAAATGAAAGTCAATCCTGAAACATCATGCCAGGTGTTAACACAGTATGTGCATTTAGGAGGGGACGGAGAGTTTCAGCCATATTCTGAGAGCTAAGGATGGGAACACTTGGGCTTTATACAGCTATTGGTATAATGGTGTATCCATTTTATGTACAAATAATAAAGTTCAATTAGATTTTTATTTTTGGCTTTCCCCTTACAATGATTCTTTTCACCATCCAAACTCTGCTGTCTTTTATTACAAAGTTCACTCTTCCTGAGGGTACAAGCTGACTGTCCTCGGCAGATGTTTAGATGGATATTTTAATTCTTTTTTACTTCTTGATTGGAATAAACCTGGTTAGCTGATCTCTGAGGGACTAACTGAGAGTCAAAACCCTAACCTGAGTACTGCCTTCATAATCACAAGTTATTTCGTGAATAGGCTGAACTGGGCTAAACCCAATTGCTCTATATATCCTATAGGGAGTGCAGCTATGGCTAGAACTTCTTACTATTGAAAGTCTTGTGAACAGGCAGGAGTTCACTTGCATATGACCATACTTTGTAACAGTGGAATGGAAATAAAAAAGCAGTCTTGCTTTCTGGCAAAGGTACCAGTGTGTTAAAATATATGTTCCCTGCTCAGGAAAGTATTAACTTGAAAAGAGTTTCTCCTAATGTGGAAAGAGTTGATTATTAAAGCAATGCCCTGAGTTTACACCAGTCAGTGAAATGCACCTAAGGTACTCTATGGTTTTAGACAAATGCTTTGTCTTACTTGCTTATGTTTCCTCAAGAGTAAAATTAGAATAACGGTCACTTAGTGAATAGTGTCCTGAGGGTAAGCTGCTTCTAGGATGGGAATTTACCCCAGGAGAACCTTGTGTAAAAAGCAGTGTAGTCTGGCTATGGTAGGACTTGTACCTCTGCATATTTCAGGGCTTTATTTCAGAAAGATCATTGTATGCAACAGTTGATGACATATTTAACACAAAAAATAGGCTGTAAGTTACTGTGTTCACTGTTCTGCTTTAGATGTTAGTGACTTCAAATGCTGGAAAAAATCGTGATTTGGTCAGAAAGTAAAAATTAAAAAAAAATCACAGATATTTGTTAAACTGTAAGTATTTTTGAAATGTTGAAGTATCTGTGTACATATTCCTCTACCACTTTGAGTTTGATGGCCATTTTAGGATCATTTCAGAAAACAACAATAGTCTATAGGTTTTTGGAAAAGCTTCACTAATTTGAAAGGCTGCTTTGATGAGGGAATAACCGTGTTTTGTACGTTACTTCTTTCTTTGAAAGCACAAAGGATAATATGCAAAGAAAACAAGTCCTATGGGGATCTCGGGTAGATTCCTTTAAACTCATTTCTCCTCTGTAAATGTTTGATTGTGACACTTATACAATCCCTTGGGCATAGATCCTGGAAACAAAATTCTTCAAGAGGACACTCTCTCTTCATCATCTTGAGCAATACCCTTATCATAAATCCTGGGAAGAATTAAATTATATGTGTGGGACAGATATTTAGATGGATCTTCCTGTGCCTGCACAACTGGGGTAGCATGAAGAAAGACATTTTAGTCTCTTTACTTCTTTTTCCTCTTTACTTTTCCTTGTCCTTTTCCTCAAGCATAATAACAACATCTTTAGTACAGAGAAGAAGGAGCAGACATTAAAACATCTGAACAAATTTGCTTGTGAAGGCTCAGTCACAGTAGAGCACAGCTATAGTGTTTGAAATGGTGAGGAGCATGACTGTAGGCAGATGTTTGAGGGACATCACCACCCTGTTGGTTGAGAAATTATTTAGGGTTGTCTAAGGGATTATATACGAAATCAACAAAATAATGATCATGACACCAAAGTGTCTTTATCCATACTGCATTGAATTGTTCTGGGTGGAACACTGGGGAAAATTCCACAAAGTGACATAGTTAGGAAAATGGAGATGATTCCCAAGGAGCGAGTTCAGCTTCTGTTGTCTGAGTCAGGCAGAGCTAGGCTGAGCCAAGTGTTATAAAGCATAGCACAGGGACCATTTCTCTCCTGAAAGAGGAGGAGGCAGACTAGATGACCTCATACATTTTCTCGTATCATAGCTAGGTCTGTGAAAACTAGAGCTAAAAAATGATTTTTATATCTATTAGGTTTTCTGTCTGTGCTTGAAAGTACTTTATTTCATCCCAGGGCTCCTAAAGCTGTTTGTAAATATTTAATGGAGTTCAGAGGGTCTCTCCCACTTCAGTTGTTGTTTCTGTGGGTCTGATGTTTGCCTTATGGCCTGTTTCAGTAAATAGGCTTTTAATGGTACTAGGAGCAAAAACCACCTGAGCTCCAGAAAGTCTACAAACCATTCTACTGCCACGTGCAATGGTGTGTCGCTGCAAATGCATAACTGTAAATGCATGACATTCCTCAATTTCCAATATAGTCTTGCCTGGATAAAAATGAATGGGTCACTTGGCCCCAGACTTTCAAAATGGATGGGAAAGGGAAGAGGGACCCAAAAGGGAAGAGGGGCCCAAGAAATCTGGCTAATATTCAAGGATCACTTCCTCCAAGCTCAGAAGCGATGCATCCCAACAAAGAGGAAGGCAGGCAAAAATGCCAAGATGCCTGCGTGGATGAACAAGGAACTCCTGGGCAAACTCAAACACAAAAAGAAAGCCTACAGAGGGTAGAAGCAAGGACAGGCAGCCTGGGGGAATCCGAGAAACTGAGAAGCCAGATAACAGGCTAGGAAAGCTAAAGCCCTAATAGAATTAAGTCTGGCCAAGGACGTTAAAGGTAACAGGAAGAACTTCCAGAGGTATGTCAGTGATAAAAGGAGGACTAGGGAAAATGTAGGCCCCCTCCGGAAGGAACTGGGAGACCTGGCTACCCAGGATATTGAGAAGGCTGACATACTTAACCACTTCTTTACCTCACTCTTCACTGGCAAGAGCTCAAGCCACACCACCCAAGTTGCGAAAGGCAAAGGCAGGGACTGGGAGAAGGAAGAACTGCCCACTGTAGGAGAAGATCAGATTCAAGACCATCTAAAGAACCTGAGGGTGTACAAGTCCATGGGACCTGATGAGA
>NW_010132782.1:0-3061 GCF_000699245.1 Pterocles gutturalis
GAGGGATGGGAGTGTGCTCAGGGTCGCAGCTCAGGGGTTTGGGGTTCTGGGGGCTGCGTGGGCTCAGACCAGGAATAACAGGATCCCTGGTTATAAGCCTCAGTGGACTTCTCATTTTTAAGACCCCGAGGTGAGTGATGCCCGTCTCTAAAGCGTGATTGTTCCCCGCAGCGAAGTGGATGTCCCCATTGACGTGGAGACGGTGACGCCCACGCCTGTGCCGCTCTATGACAACCAGAAAGCGCGCAGCGTGATGAACGAGTGCGAGCGCCACGTGATGTTCGCTCGCACGGATGCTGACGCCCCTCCACCGCCGGACGACTGGGAGGAACATGTCAACAGGTAGTGCGGGGATAAAGGAGAATAGAAATTCGGGCACTAAACAGCCACACGTTGTGTGGGTTTTTTTTTGGCGTGACTGAGTAGCACGACGTTCCTGAACTCAATTATGTTCAAAGAAAATGAATTCTTGTGTCCAAATTCCTCGTCTGCCTGCTGTGAAAGCTGTTGAATGTAACGGAGACTTGTTGAATCTCTCCCACACGCTTCACGTGAAGCTCTCTCCTCTGTTTGGTTGGGACAGTGAGTTATTAGATGACGTGTAGATCCTCAATTCAGCCATATTCTGATGTCGAAAGTTGAAAATGAGGATGTGCCTAAATTCCACCCTGTTAAAAACCCCCATGGTGACTGTTGTCACACCAGTTTGCAGTCTTGATGTTATGAGGAGTGGAGGGGTTTTTTTCTGGACAGTTTGTCTGAGAAATGTGGCGATAACGTGTGCTAAAAGTAGTGATGATTTTAGTCTTATTTATTGCTTCTGCTGTTACTCTTGTCTTTCTGATGCTCGGATGTTCGCCGACACGCCCTAGTGACATTTAAAAACTTGTAGTTTTGATTGAGCCATGCTTTTAATTACATCCTCAGTAGCAAAACTCACTTTTGATCGCAGCCCATGGCTGTGCTGCCGGCTGCCTTTGGGAATGCGCGGGCAGCAGCTTGCGGGCCCTGGATGTCTGCGTAACAGTGAGCTCCGTTACCTCTCTGGTTTTCTCGATAGGACGGGTTGGACGATGGCCCAGAACAAGCTGTTCAACAAGATTCACAAGGCGCTGCAGTCCGACAGGCTGGCTCGCTTGGCTAATGAAGGGGTAAGATCTTGTACTCCCAATTTCACTCTCCAGCGCAGTCGCTGCCCGTGTGTTCTTATCAGTCCTTCCTAGCAAAGCCCAACTGAGTCAAGGTGAAAGTCTTGGTCTTTGGGTTGTGTAGTCTTAAGAAACAAGCAGCTCTCGGCTTCTCTGAGGCGTGGTTTTATCCTTGCTGAGAGGACGCTGGTTTTTGCTGCCAGAGGACTTTGGGTTGCTCAAGCCAATGCTTTCCCATGGCTTAGGATGCACATTGCATTCCTAATTTTATTGGGGTTTTTTTCCCCATAACTCTGTTTCTTTTAAATTCCTTGATTTTTAGGCTTGCAATGAGCCAGTCTTGAGGAGGATAGCGGTGGACAAATGTGCTCGGAGGGTCCGCCAAGCTCTGGCTAGCGTGAACTGGGACACCAAACTGATCCAGTGGCTTCACACAACATTGGTGGAAACTCTCAGCTTGCCAGTGCTGGCTGCGTACTTGGATGCTCTGCAGACACTTAAAGGAAAGGTGATAAAAGCAGTGACAGACTTTGCTATCGCTTATCTTGTTCTTCCTTATAAAACTCGTGAAAGGAAGCTGATGGAGTCTTTATCCTTTTTCTTTGGATAATGTTTAGAAGCCCCTTGAAAAGGCTGTGTGCTTTTTCTCAGTCCTTTTTCACCC
This sequence comes from Pterocles gutturalis, assembly GCF_000699245.1. Lineage (NCBI taxonomy): Eukaryota > Metazoa > Chordata > Aves > Pterocliformes > Pteroclidae > Pterocles > Pterocles gutturalis. The sequence continues at coordinate 1,813 of NW_010132782.1, forward strand.
TCTGCTTTCAGATCCCCACCCTGATCGACAGGATGCTGCTCTCCTCCACCGCCAAGACAGGGGCGGCCGGTGCCGAGGCTCTGTCCCTGTTGCTGAAGAGACCTTGGGACCCGGCGGTGGGTGTCTTGTCGCATAATAAACTGGTGAGTGACCTCTTGGGGCTTGCAGGGAGTGAGGGACCAGTCTCACATCACCTTTATTCTTCCCATCCCTCTGCTGTCCTCTTACTTCCGCCTCTGTCTTGCTTCCTGGGCTTTTTTCCTCCTGCTTTTGCCTTGCTTAAGGAGGGGAACTCCTTCTGTTCGACACATTCCCCCCGTACTATCCTGAGGTGGGGAAAATGTGATGGATTAATGAGCTGTGCAAGATCCCTCCTGCTTTGCTGTGCGGGCCGGGCTGGGCAGTGAGGTCTTGGGCAGGGAGGTTTCTTTCCCTCACACATCTCTTGTTGAACTTTGTAGAGCAAATTGCCTGGTTCCCCCCTCATCCTGATTGCTTCCTCTGGACCCTCCAACTCCATGTTCCCCACTTCTCGACGGCACCGATTCTGGCAATCGCAGATTTCCTGCTTGGGAAAGGTTCGTACGGTTAGTTTTGAAAGGGAGGGTTGTTCAAACGAGCGGCTGTGCTGGGGTTTGTATGCTGTCAGCACACCAAAATCCCTGGTTCTGCTGAAAGCAGAGGCTGGCAGCTGCCGGCTGCAGTGTTTTACCGCTTGAAACGCTGCACAGGGGATGAAGTTGCCCAAATCTGATGCATTTGGGGTCTCTTGCTGACCAAAGTCATCCATTATCTGACAGTTTAGATTGTATCCGTAGTGGTACTAAGGATTGATGAGTCATCAAGATCAGCTGCTTAGAGCTGAAGCCGCTCCGCTGATCCTGAGACAGAGGGGGTTTTGAGGGCGATTCCGGCACCAGGAATTCCCGCCATCTCAGCTGGCAGGAGCTGACTTGGCACGGCCGTTGCCGAGGCGACCGCGGTCACACCCCCCCTCCAGTCCTTAAATTTTCACCGGGAGTGCCTGCGCAGAACAGGGACAGCACCTGGGGTTCGTGTAGTGGGACGCTGAAGTTTTGCTGGCTGCAGAAGCCTCACAAGGCGACCTTAGGAGCCCAGCGAGCAGACAGGGTTCCCCTGAAGAACAGGGAAGAACTACAGACCAGGTGCTGCAGCGGTGGGTGTGGGAGGTTGTGCGGCAAGGCACGGGAGCTCTGCCTCTCCTTGCTTGTGAGTTCTGCCTCCCTCT
>NW_010132783.1:0-10761 GCF_000699245.1 Pterocles gutturalis
CCGTGCCTCAGGGACCCGCGGCGGCGGCTGCGGTGTAAGTGAATAAATAACGATAAATAACAGGAAAATACGACACTGATTTTCGATTTCCGTTCCATATGAAACAGCCCGTAGGTTTTGGGGTTTTTTTTTAAAGTTTCTAAATGGGAATGTTTTGGAACTTTTAATCAAAAACAGATAAACTAATGGAAGCTCGAAAGGCCTGGGGTATTTCCATCTTTGTGTGTCTTTACGGATGGATAGCATATAATGAATATGCTGTACAAAAAGCTCCACCTTTTTTTCTATAACAGCTAAATAAAAAGCTGTGACAAAAGACAACTTCAAATGCACCGTGAAATATAAGTAGGGATTTTTCCTAAATCGTCCTAGCGGAAAAGTCCAGTGTACACATTGCCACAGACGATAAAAGCAGCTGGCATTGATGCGTTTTTTACATTTAAGATACTGTTTCAGATTTTTTACAGAGAGAAAAGAGTTGGAAAGAGGGGCTAAATGGTTTTACACCGTGTCAATCAGCTGCTGCTTGAGCAGTGCCAGGTACCAGATCCCCCAGAAAAATGGACCTTATTCAAGTCAAATAATTTTAGTAACTTTGTACCTTCCTCAGATGAGCATTACTCGAAGTAGGAATTTCATTAAGCACGTTGTCAATTATCAATATTCTTTTATAGTGCTCATTTTACAGAAAAAGTGTGCATCTCTGTGTGTAAATCATGAATGGTTTTGATGACCAAAACAGAGCAGCTAAGCATTACAATCCCTTTCTTAATTGTTAAACTCATGTTTTTCTGTATTAACTTGTCCTGCAGCCATATTTAGGTTGTGCATGTCTGTGCAAAACATGATGCAGCCAGTATGACCCCCCTGAAAAAAAGGCTGCTTACACAGTAGTTTCTTCCAGCACACTTCTGGAGACATGTTGCATTGATTTGAATGCTCTGCAGTAAATACGATCACTTTATATATTGAGAATCCATTTGTATAAAGCATGTCTCCCACAATCGAAATACATATGCGTTAAAGGATGCAGCATGTGACTCTTATTTTGAAATGCTCGGTGTGTATGCAGTGGCCAGCCCAAGATTTTAGAGTAAGTAAAAATATATTTTAGCCCAAAGCATGGCACAAAAAAATCCCTGTGTTCTTCTTTTGTGATGCATTGGAATTCTAATATTTTCTGAGTACTCCAAAAACTACTGGGCAGTATTTCTACTGAAATCGCAGATCCGTAGTTTTTGATGACAACTGGTCCACCGCTGCACTGCACCTGGTGTCCCTAACATAAGGTTATCACGTAAAATCTACATTTCTGGTAGCAGCGTATTATGTGCACTGCAGTAAGTGCATTTTAGAGCCATAATGTCTAGTTAACAGCATTAAACATAGTTGCCACTTGAATGTACAGGACATAGCAAACTGGTTTTATTACATAACTATGAATTTGTTTGCAGCTGGGTCCTAGCTAGGCAAAACAGATGCTGTAAGATATAAAAGGATTAAACTGTCTAGCTTACATGTCCAACATTTTGCTAAATATTTCATGTAGCATCATCTGGCACACATTATGTTGTGTTATTACTATTTTAGAAAAGAGTAGTTAAAATAAGAAGCCATTTTTTCTTGCTGCCTTGAACTTGAGCAAAACATTAATACAAGCAGCAGCATGTTAAGTTTAATATTTATCATTAAATGAAAGCCTAAACAATTACATGAGTAATGTCTGCTGTCTTCTCAGCAGGAGCTGACATCTGAAGGTCCCCACTGAACACTGTTCTGAGAATCTTCAGTAAATTGCCTGGTGGCAGCTTTTCCTGTGCACTGAAGAATACTTTAACTGGAAAGCCAAATGCCAAATTAATCACAGATAAAAACAGCAAGCTGCTCAGTTGTCTTTGTAAAATCAGAAATATTCTAAAAAAATTTAGTGAATCTGAATCTTCTCCAGATTAAAGCCAAGAGCTATATAACCAGTGAAGGGTGCTTTCAGATCAAGTTACTTTGCATTTTTTCATATTGTAATAGAAATAACTGCAATTAAAACTTGAAAAGGAGGGCAACTTCTACTATGGAAAAACTGTAATGGAACATACTCTTTAAAGAAAAGGAAGGACATTTAATAAATCCTAGAATCTCATATAGTCTGAAGCTACATAATTTCTCTCACGTATGAAGGACCCGAGTGCATTAACTTCTTGGACTTAGATGTCTTGTATACACTTAGCAGTTACAGTTCTGTGGCATCTAAAACCATTAATTTGAATGTCTTGTCATCATTAACATAGCAGTTCTCATAACACAGTGGAGAACTATTGTCCTTAATTTTAAGGTTATGAACAGAAAGAATAAATAATTACCTTGGGAATCCTTAACAAAACAGAAGCAGCAGTCAAATTTAACACAAGAAGCCCTTTGTTTATCGTCTTAATTTGGGTGCTGTTATAACTCTGACAAGTAAAAATATTTGGATGAATAGGGAAATATATCTAAAGGAATCTTCTGTCTTCCAGTGCACAATACGGTCAGTCACATAAGCAGCAGTCTTGGAAGTTAATTTGACTTTTATTTGACCAGAATATAGGCATCTAGAAAAAAAGCTAACTTTTTTTTTTTAAACACTGACAGATGCAAGGGACAGCACAGGTATTACTGGAGAAGCAGTAGTTTCATTATTTCTTAAACTACTTAGAATAACAAGACATGACAATTTACTAGGACAATCTGTTTGTGAATACTTGCCCTAACAAGTTCTGTCATGCACTCAAGTGAGGTATAAACTATCCCATCTTTAAGTTTACTAACATCATATTATGCAAAGTTTCAAGTAAATACTTTTACCTAATTGGAAAAATCTGTCACCTTCCACAGCACCACATGAAGTTCTGGTGTTAAAATAACATTTAATCCACAGCAATAGCTAAATATTTGAGATACTTACGTAATACACCATAAACACTACGTACACCAAAAAAACCATACAAAGAACAGGAAGATGATTTTGATTAGCAAAGACAATTTAAATGTATCACCAAAATAACTTTTCTGTTCTTATGACTTATCCCCAAACCACTCCCAGAAAAGGCACAGATAGTGGTGGGTTTTGCGGGTTTTTTTTTGTTTTTAAACACACAAAGCCAGAATCAACACAATAGGCCTATGCGGTCAAACACTGCTCTATTTCTAGGAAAAACAGGTAAGGAACTTGCTTTAGTGTAAGGATGTCCCAGGAAGATGCCAGTCAATGAAAGACCTCCAGCATCTCCTTACTGTCCTAGGGTCAAATGCAAAAAAGAATCAGAAATTAAATGTAGGTGAGCAGAACTTGACTGTACATCCTGGATACGAGTGCCAGCTAGAGTCACTTGCCCGTTCCAAGGCAGTTCTGAGGTTCATCTCACAACCAGCTATTCATAGCACTCAGTAGAGACAGTGGTTTTTAAATTAAATTAGTAATTATTGTTCCAAGATGATAAAGTATTTGACAATACTTTTACTTTGGGTAAACAAAACCTTTAAATAAATAGATCTTTTACAGTGTAGCGTAACTATACAACTTATCACAATGCTTCAATAAATAATGGAATACAGATCATAAAATTATTCAAATAGTTACAACTTTTGGTTATTACATTATCTAATAAAGTTCTCCCTTACCAGCAAATGATGCAGTGTTTGGCAAAGAAATGCTATTGGTAGTTCTTTAAACAAAGATCCAAATATATTTATTATCCCCTTTGTTAGAAACATGCATTTAAGAAAAAAATATTTTACTACATCTGTATGCTAAGGTATCTAGTAATATTTCTAGTACACTAAACAAATTACCTTGCCTTATTTATATATACTGATGAACCCAGACTCAGATGCTCTAATGGTTTCCTAGAAGACAGCATCCTGGAGTGTATCACTTTGTGTCAAGTCATCTTAGAGAAGTCGGGAAAAACTCAGTTTTGTCATTGCTGCTTTTAGGGCATATTCCAAGTACTTCTATAACCATCATCAGCGATCCAGAAATCTGCAAAAGATGCTCATACATTGCATTCATGGTATCAAAAAATAATAAGTGAGCACTGAATTTTCTACATAAAAATGAAGCTTGAGGTATTTATATAACCCTTTATAATAGAAAATAAATCTTACCCATTGCATGTTGTCTGCAGCTATTCAGGACTTGTTACATGAAATGTCATTCCTGTGTTATTATTTGGAAGATCTACTGTTGCCCAACGTGCAAATAAAACTCAGTCTAACCTTTATTAGATATAAAATTCGAATACTAACGAAGTACTAAGTTCAGTACAAATGACTAAAGCAATTGGCCTGCACTGAGACTTGTAAAATGAGCAAACAGGTCCCGCAGCCCGCACAGAACCCGTGCCACCCCACACCGCCGTCTGTACAGATGTTGCCTAAGTGAGTGCAAAACATCCCCGCAAGCTGCCGCACAGACACACGTCAGATTCCTTCCTCTGGTCTCACCAGTGAATCTTGCAGCAGTGAGCTCAAAAATGGGTTTTGTTGAGACTAGGAGCAATTTCTGGCCATGTTGACAAAGTGCCTTTTATCAGTCAAAAATGTCTGGAATAGAATAAAAATAATAAAACACAGCATGGATTCACTCCCTTTCTTTAAATGGTCATATTAAATCCTGTGAACACCAGATGTCCTTTGGAGTAAAAAAAACAACAAAAAAAACCCCCCAAAAAACTACAAGATAGACACAACCCTGAGTCAGATCAAAGATGCTGGATCACCAGTGCCGCAGTTTGAAATTCAGCAGGTAAGACCTCATTTAAGCACGTCACTCGAGTGAGCTTTTTCAGTTTCCTTTTGATAACTGAAAGGGTGCAAAATAATTTCCAGGAACTTGTTTCTGTCTCCTCTATTAACTCCAGATATTTTTTTTTTCCAGAACTAGAAGAGAGTTTAGTTAATCTGAAAATCGTATTATTTATTTTGCATTCAGTATAGGGACAACATGAACAAAAATTATTGTAATTTCTAATTAATGCACAAATATTATGATTTCTCAAGTGGTTAACTGGTTAGTTTTCTAGACTGTTGTCTGCCAGAGAAGGGAACCAAATTATCTGGGGAAGTATCAGCAACACTGAACTAAAAATAAACCATCTCAATTTCCTTTCAGGATAAAATGTAAAATAGTCAGCATGGCCTAAATCATGCACTACTTTATTTACTTGTTTGTATTTTGACAAGATAGCTTAACATTTTCACATGGCGTCTGTAAAATGTCTTTCTAGTTGGTATGAACTTAGCTAATGTTATATGATTAATTTCATAGAAAACACCTGCACGCATGGAAGGCTATGATAAACTGAACACGTTTGACAGGGCATGCTTAAAACACTACTGCTTGCAAGAACATCAGTTTGACAAAGCCTTTTCTAGGAACAAAATAGGCCAAAATTAAAACTTGGCATGCCAGCACACTTTATTTCTGCATTTGTGAAATGATTTTTTAAACTTAGGAGCCCTTTTCACTACTTTAAAAAGAAAACCCACACATACATACAAAATTCTAACAATTCTAACACCGTATTTGTTTACCGACTAGCATATACCTTAACGGTTTAAAGCGATGAAATCCCTTGAGATGGTGCATATCCAGGCATTACTGAGGAAATAAAGACACTCATCACTATTCTTCTTAAATTTTATTCATTCAATAATAAAAAATAGAAGATGAAAGAAATAGAGTGTTCAAGAATTAAAGCAATTGTTGGTCTATGTAAGGAGCAGTAAACTAATTTTCTGAATGATGATTAAGGACCTGGTTCATCAAAAGCAATTCTGGGTCCTCCATGGCATATTTGTAGCCTTCTACAAAACGCAAATCCAGATTATCTTTTACTGAAGCGGGTCCTATGTTATCTACAGAACACTTGATTTCATATTCTATTTATCCTTCTCTTTTTGTTCTTTTTCCTTCTTTTCACGTTCAGCTTTTGCTTCCTCCTCCTCATGTTGCTTTATCAACTGTTCCACCTCCTTTTGCTTCAGAACCCTTATTACTGTCTTTCCGTTCTCTCTTGTCAATGTTGCAATTTCAACTGAAACACATGGAACAGACAGCAGCATTACATTTTGTCATTTAGGCAGAGCGATCATCACAAGGGTAAGATTTGTGGTTACAACTGACAATGCAGCAGAATCCTCTTGTCCTGCCTCTACAAAAAAGCTTGACTGGCAAGCCAGACAGCAGCAGTCCTCTTCTGCAGCAGCATACACGAGCGCGTTAATACCTCTCCAGTGATTCTTCTACCAGACATGTGGCATTTCTGCTACTGCACCAACGCAGCCTATGGTTCCTGCCCTGTGTTCTCGCCCCGGAACTGACCGAGGCAGATTAGCCTCAGCTAGGATATCTATGTGCCTCTTAGAAAGGTTAAGGCTGAGAACTGCTGCGTCTTCTAAAAACATTTTTCACATGACAGCTAAAAATCCAATAAAACACATCTAGTATATATACATTCACTACGTTTTCTAAGCAAAGGGTGTTACCCTGTATAAGCAAACAGCTTACCTTTCTCTGCAGAGAGCTTGCTAACATCCATGGTTTTGTTTAGAACCTTAATGGCTAAGGCCAGCGCGGTCTTCAAGGTCATTTCTCCTTCTTTGTAGTCTTGCTTTAGCATTGACACAGCTGCCTACAAATTTCACAGAAATTTCAATTACATATTTGGGCAATCAACTAAACAGTTGTTTTCTGCCAGATAATACCAATACATGACAAACAGGAGTGCATCTGTATCTGCTCTGCACTAGTAATCAACAACTCAGTTTAATTGTAAATTGCACTGTACTATTTTTTTTTTTGCTTGACTTTTTGAGAAGGAAAAAACCCAGAACTTACAGCACTGTTATTCCCAATGCATGTAGCTTTCCACCCTCCATAATTTCCACTAGGATCACTTTGATACAGCTGAAATCCATAATGCTTATCCCAGCCAATGTACAGCAATGAAACACCAAAAGGACGTTTTCCTGTGGAAAAGAAGGCTATTAAGCACTCTAAATTTAGTAATAAGATTGGTCATGAGTGACAATTATTTTCTTTGATTTCCTTTTTTAAATCTATTCCTGTGAACTAGGATTTAACAGACTGTTCTGCACTTCTGTTCCTTGAGATAAGCACGCCAGCATTTCTTTCTAAGTCACGGGGTGGAGGGCAGCAGAGGTTTATTTCATTTAACCCTGAGGGCAACTCATTTCTATCTCCACAAATTGTAATTTATCATCTCAGGACCTGAACAGCTAAGCTACATACTTTAAGTTTTGATTTAAAGGGTGTAACGTAACAACATCAAAAGCCAGGTACATAAAAGGTCATTTTTTCACACTACCTATATCTAAAATACCAGAATCATCAGTTCACATACCAAGGAACACTACTTACAACATAATTTTCTAACACGTTGCTTGATCCACAGAAATAGTATTTTTTAAAGTGTTACAATACTTATACCCCCACATATAGTCTTACTTGTGATTCATTATGGCATTATGCCGGATGGGCACAAAATGTCGAAAGGTGACATATCAAACAATTCACTGCTGGTCTTTTGAGGGCATTCACTAAATCCAAGAGCACTCAAAGCATTCTATGCAATGGGCCAGGAATCTCAGCCATCAATTTCTCCATGACTCAAAAGTAGCACCTTCAGCAGCAAAACAGTAACCATGACTCCCCACTCCCCTCTCACATTTGGCTACTGTGTTTTTCCCAGTATAACTTGTTACAGAAGAATTTGGTTGAACTGTACAAAGACCCAGATCCTTCCAGTTATGTAACAGAACCATTCTTTAGACATTTAAAAGCACAATGGTTCTTCACACTTCATCACCTCCAAACTGTGTGTAAGCCTGCTTGATATCACATAGTGCTGTTACCAGTTGTTCACAGGGAATGGGCTCTTGATATTGTAACAAATACCTAAGATGAAAGAGAAAAAAAAAAGTTTTCAAAACTTGTTTTGCCAACAGCATCCTGTCCCACACTTAATAAGAAACAAGCTCTGAAGTTAGAGCCTGTTTGATCTAGCTGCTTTATTTCAAACAATCTACTTCTGCTCAACGCACGTTCATTTTGATTTAATACCCAAACAATGGAATCTGACAGCACAGGCAAATAAAACCATGTTAACTATCAGCAGACCTACCTCTGCGCAATCAGTCTCAGTTCATTTGTTAGAACGTTGGCATCTGAAGTTATTCCTGCAACACTGCAAGCCATATCCCTGCAATATGAGCATACACATTAAAAAAATTACTATCAATCCCCAACAAATAGTCACGTCTTCATACAGCGGTTCAAGCGGAACACTAATGAGCTTTTCCAATCAAAACGACGAGGCTGCCACATAAAAAGAGGTTCATCAGCTCCCGCCTTTAGGGTGCACGAAAGCTATTTTGTAACCGTAAGAGCAGAGATGCACAACAGAGAGTAAGCAGGTCAGCATGTTAGGTATGCGTATAGTTCTGAGAAGAAGATCATGCCAAACACAATTCGATCCTGTCTGTCTTCACAGGAGGCATTAGCCACACACGAGTGCCTATCAGGAGGCCACTTGACCCGGCACACCAGAATCCTGAAGGAGCCATACAGATGTGACAGGCCTTCCATGGAATTTGCTGGCTGACACATCGTATTGGCATAACTGAGTGATCTTTAAACCATGACAGATCATACGAAAAATAAGCCCTTCACATCCTTGATTGTTTCCTTAGGTCTGAATTTAAACTCTCTTTTGCCCAACCCAATATTGCTACAAAGCTTTCACTATGCAGAAAGGATTCAAGAAAAATAATCCAGGTTATTTTTTGTAAGTGAATTTAAGAATTTTTCAGAAGATGGAAGAGCTGGCCTAGGCAACTACTCCAGAGCACAGTTACACAGCCTCCTTGAAAATCCAGCACTTCCTACAGTTCTAGCTGCTTTCAAGGTCAGCACAAAATGGGAGGCTGACAGGATGAACACCTAGTTGTGTTCCACATGCACTTTCTGGCATGGATGAAGCTCTACCTCCCTTACAGGCAAGGCAGCATAACCTGTAACAGGCTTTGCTCTGATATCACAAATTCAACTTCCAGAGGACTAAAAAGTCATAACAGGGAGATACATCATCTCTACTACAATGGTGGCACAATGGTGGCAAAGAAACCTAGGGCATGTTTTATCTAATTATCTTGTTCTCTTTAAATCACAAAAGAAAAACAAAGACTTAGGAGAGGACACTGAGCTGATGTAGCCTAGGGATTTTTGTGTGCATTCTTTATTCTGTCCCCAAATGGTATTTTGTAGAACTGAGAATTCCCAATTTTCCCAAGTGCTCCAATAACATTACCTAGTATGGGAAAGTACCAGCAAACAGGCTACTCCGCCTAGAAAATTCTCCTAGAGATTAAAAAAAAAAAAGGCAATCCTTCTACTTTAGAAGAACTACTGAAGTAAACAATGACAAAATAGTTAAACCTATCTAAAACACTGAACAAAACAAATACTAACATTCCAAATAAAATAAAACCAGATTCAGTGCTAAAACATCTGAATAACAGCAGTGTTTTGTTACTGATAACATCGCTGGACATCTGATCATCATGTCAACTTACTCATTAAGTTTGTATATTTTCTCTGAGAAAAACACTTCATCAAGAAGCTTGTGAATGTTGCGTCTCTCTGCTGCTAGCAAAACACCATCATTTGCTAGAATTCCCAAACAAGTACCCGCATGTCCGATTGCTTCCATTGCATACTCAACCTGGTACAAGCGACCTAGGAAAGGATTTAATTAGTAACATCAAAAAAGTAACACTGAACAAGACCAAATACAAAAGGTGACTTAAATTTGCAAGAATCTGACAGATGCTCATTGTATAACCTAGTCTTACTTCTTCAGTCTATTACCAGTTGATAGTAAATTAATTGGTCAAAAAGAGGGAAGGAGTCAGAGAAGAAAAGTCCACAAATCTGATAAGGTAATACAGGGCATTGCCAATGTGGAAAAGCAACATTTCTTTTACAAAAAAATCAAATCTACAGAACTCCCTGCTACAGCAGAATGAGTCAAAATGGATTTTCCATAATGAAATAAAGTATTTTATACTAAACTCTGAGTCCATCCTGTCTAAGAAATAGGAAAACATGGCTTGCAGGTGTTTCAGCATGTGTAAGAATAACAAGGAGAGGAGTGATTGCACCAGCAGGATATTGCACATTCTCAGGGGGAGGGGAGGAACAGTAACAAAATCCATCAATACTCAAACAAAAGGTGAATGGTGCTGATTTGGTCAAGTTATTTCAAAAACGTGGCAGCTAGTATCACTCAATAATGGGACGCAGTCTCATTATTACTTTAATCAAAACAAATTTGGATGTCTCCACTTTGGAACCTTGGTGTCCTTACAGAACTGGATGCTGCTTCTAGCAGGTAATTATGATTTTGCAACTCATATATGGATGGAAACACACTATAAACAACCAACCTTTCTCCAAGCAGTAGTTTAGTTTTGAGGAGACAAATAGAGTTTATTTGAAAGCATAGGGTTAAAAAATACCTTCTGGAGAAAATATGGTAGTTCTGGAGTCATATCTTCGAGACTGTAAAAAGCAACAGCTTATTAAATATCACCATTCTCTTGTCAGAAAGCAACATTCTGAACTTAGCGATGCTGCGAGCCGCACATAAAAACCCCAATCGAGCAGTGACCTCGGCTGGGCACCCTCAGTGAGAAAGCAACGCC
>NW_010132784.1:0-5803 GCF_000699245.1 Pterocles gutturalis
GTGGTGGTCCTGACACCAAGACAGTATATGATTCTGAGATGCTATTCAAGTAAACTCTTTAGTGATAACCTACTATAAATTTTTATAAAACTTTCCAGTTCACACTGTGAAGGTAATTTTAGGAAGGGAAGCCATACCTATGCCTGAAGTAAAACTGTATTTTTCTGTTTATGCTTCCTGAAATCTTCAGAAACTTTTCATAATGCTTTGTAAATAGATATTGAAGTAGATATTCAACATTAGGTACACAGTTTTTAATTTGGAATCATGTACCCTTGTTTTGTTTTGGAACTGGAAAAGCAATGTTGTTGCTAGTAGCTGAAGTAAGAGTATAGTAACTCACTGTTCATAGCATGTTGGGAAACTATAGTGTCCAGCCTTTTAGGGGTGAGGAGAGAAAGGGACAGAGAGAAGTGTTGGACAGCATGCCACTCTGTGAGGAAACTGCATTTACCTATTCCTAACTGTTATGGAATGCTTCCTCTGTGCTTCACCTTTCTCCACAGACATCCTTCTGTAAACCATCTCAATTTTTCTCCTGCTTCCTTGCATTTGCATGGGGGGGGGTGGCGGGGAATAAATATGGGCAGCTTCCTCTCTGCTAAATATGACCTCTTTTGTGTGAATTGCTCATATTTCAGTAGAATAGCAAACACATGTCCTCCCATCTCCTTTGTGTCTTTCATGCCTTCCCACAGAATGAAAAAATCATAGATGAATGCATGTGCTTGCAACTTCTTTGTGTTGCTTCCATTCTAAGAAACTGACAAGACAGTAAATGGTTTATATATCATAGAATCTGATTTTTTTCCCTTTTCTATGTGTATTTATTACATGAGATTAAAAAAGAAGGGAGCATTTCCTAGCCTACTCCCTATGAATCAGAAGACAGGAATGACCCTGAAGAGATGACTCAATGTCTCTGACCCAGTGGAGATTGCTCAAAAGGGAAATGTATATGCTGCCGCTCCATTGAAGAGCAAATAACTTTTTTTTTTTTAAATTTGGAAGTGCAAGAAAAAATTTCAATATGCTAAGTAGCTTACTCAAGAAAACTTGCATTCCATAACGGAGTTGGGCTCCAACTCAACTCACTTACATGAAAAATTTCAAATCACTTTCTGTCCTAGTAATCAGCTTTATCAGACAGTATAGTGAGCTTAAACATAGTCAGAATGTGATTTACTCTATTCTAAAAACCTCTGTTAGTTCAGCAAGAAAAAATCTAAAGGTATATAGTAGCTTGTACCAATGGATCTGCCAAACGTAACTTCATATAAACTATCTGCCAAAACAAAATTACTGTGTTAAGATTATAAATTATTTTTAAAAACACTGATAATTCTGGGAATTCAGTGCTTGCAAATATCTGCTATTAGAAAAAAGAATCCTATAAAAGTAGGATTCTCGCCACACCAAAGGTTACCCCATGTTTACCATTCTACAGCCAGTGACAATAGTAGACTGAAGAGTTATTAGGAAAATAGAAGGTTACAATATGCTTAATTTTTAAATTCCATGGAAACCACTTCCTGGTATAATTCTTATCAGCTGATCAGTCATACAAGTTGAAAAATTATCCTAAGCTGAAACTACAGACCTCAATCTAGTATCATGAAAGTTTGTTGCAGGGACTTTCTTTTCTCCTGTTCCTGGATCATAGTGGCTAGCTTATTCTGTCATCCATGCCAAAATTTCCATTCCACGTCTGGCAAGTGCTTGCAAGGATGAACAAATAACTGCAGAGGTGAGTATTAATGCCCTGCTGTTGGAATTCAGCAGTGGAAACCTGAGAGGCTTTAGAAGCAGATGGTTTACTACAGACTGCCAAAGTTAGTCTATATCACTGAGTATTTTGTTTGTAACCACTTTTAAATTCAAATTCTGATATAATAGGTTTTTGTCATGTAGGTGTTGCATGGAGGTCTATGACTACATTGACATAGTATTCTTCATTTGTAGTGGTTACAAATGCAGCATGAACTAAGCCTGAGGAAACTAATAGAGGGTTCAGACTTTCAAGAGGAACTGAAGTATGACTTCAATATAAAAGGGGAACTGAGGCATCTGGATACAAATGAGTCCTTTGTTTTCAATTATTACAAGAATGCACAAGAGCGGAATCATAAACGCTATCAAATTTTGGGACATTTGATTACCCAATATGTTTATGAGCTCCTGGAAAGAGTCTGCATGCTGCAGAAAGTTTATATTCCTACTGATGCTACAGGGGATGAACCAAGAAGTTTCTTTTTCATGAGTGAGAATGCACTAACAAGTTCCTCTAGCCTTGTTGTCCTTCTCCAAGACCGTGGAGTTTTCCATGCCGGGCAGTGGGGGCGAAAGACGATTGTCAACGAGGGACTGGAGCATGGAACACAAATACCGTTCATCAAAATGGCCCTTCAAAGCCACGGCGGAGTGATTGTACTGAATCCCAATGACAACTTTGTTGATCTGAAGACTGAAAAGGAAAGGGAAGAATCACTCACTTCTATGCAGTCCATCTGGTGGATTCCCAAGAGGGGCAGCAGCAGCCCCGAGGAACATACCATGTATGTATGGGATCATTTCATTTCAAAGAGTGCAGCCAAGAATGTGGCCTTCGTTGCCCATGGCTATGGTGGTTTGGTGTTCATTGATCTGCTGGTGCAGAGAAAATGGGAGGTAATGAATCAAGTGTACTCTGTGGCATTCATCGACTCCATGCACAACACACAGCACCAGACTAGAAGCGATCCGCAAATGCAAGAATGGATACAGAAGTACTGCCGTGAGTGGGTGTCAAACAGTAAGCCTCTAGATAAAGCTGTGGGTTCTCTCATGAAAGCAAATTGTCCTACTGTCTCTGCTGGAACAGAGAAGTATGATTTAGCACCCTCCTGCTGCTTACATGCCATCTTTAAGTACCTGAAGAGCACGCTGAAAGCCAAGACCACAACAGCCTTTAGGCATTCACCCATTGCAACCAGAAGCAGCACAAGTAAGAAGAGAGGCAATAAATAAAGGCATACTGATTTGTTCTGGATAGCGGCCTCTTCCTTTTATAATTGCCCCACACCTTTCAGTCATCTAAGGACCTTCCTCTCACTGTGGAGCAACTTACAGTTCTAAGTTTGAAGCTAGTTTGTTTGTTTTTGAAAAAAATACATATCCAAGTTAACTATTAGGAAAGAAGTGCA
Organism: Pterocles gutturalis; assembly: GCF_000699245.1. Lineage (NCBI taxonomy): Eukaryota > Metazoa > Chordata > Aves > Pterocliformes > Pteroclidae > Pterocles > Pterocles gutturalis. The sequence goes on from NW_010132784.1 coordinate 3,183, forward strand.
TTGTTGAAAGCTTTAGGCCACAACCCTTCAGCTATCTGTGAAATTTAATTTTGCACAAAATAAAGATGTAAGGTGTATCAACTCTCATTTATATCCTTTTTTTTTAAGTAAACATTCTGCAGTTATGGCTCTATAATCAGACTAAACTATCAGTAAAACACTCTCTTAAGTGCATAGTTTTCATTAAAAGGACAAATCTGGAATATAAAAAGCATGTAAAGGATCCATTTCCTTCTTACTCTATACCATATAGCATTTAAAAATCTTTCAAGAGCTGGAGCATCCACCTTCCTACTTGAAATGTTTACTGCTAAGCTGAACAATACTTCAGGGAATTACACACTACTACCTTTCCTCCAGTCAGAGATTATATGCCCCAAACTGCTAGAATGAGCTAAAGTAATTTCCATTTTAAAGCCAACTAAACCAGTGAGATTACTGGCTATGAGCTGCTATAGAAATACAATACTCTAGCAACCTGCAATTACCAAACTGATGCAAAAGAATGACATTGCTGTTTTCTCTCAGCTGTTTAATTTTAGACACAGGTGGGAAATAGAGACAGTTTTTAAATGTCTATACTCAAGGTTTGCAATTTATACAAGCAGGTGGTCAAATAACCTTTAAAGTGCATGTAAACAAAATGGTTATTCTGAATTTCCAGTTTAATCCTGTGGGAATTAAGAACACTCAATGGCTGCAAAAGAGCTTTGAGGGACAACAAAACCTTGCCCTGTACCCTCAATTACCGTCTCAGTCAAAAGACCTGTTGAACAGTAATACTGGGTACCAGAGAAAAGTGTGTTGACTTCCCTTTTGTTTTTATATCTGTTTCAGATTTCAGTCATCTCTCATACAGTTTGAAAAAGCTTCCATCTTGTTATCCAGTAATGGGTAGAATTGTAAAATTCCATTGGAAAGGTACAGTCAGTTGAATGCTCTTGACACCAAGCATAGCTTTTTAAATAAAGCTAGGTTTACTGTTATTGCATATGAATGAAGATGGCACTAAAGAGACAATTATAGACTATATGGCGCTTTAGTTCACTTAAGAAAGTTGCACTGGAGATGCCGTCATTGAGGATGCATACAACCTGCCTGTTTTGTAGGTGCTGGTCAGCATGCAACTCAAAGAATAGTCACTTGCATGAATTCTACGCGTCAACACGTAGCTTTATTTACGATAGAAGTATGAGGTGACAGAATGTCTCTCTTCAGAAGGAGACCGATATGGTCCTTCAACATAAATGCTCAAACTGTCCCACAGTGCCAGAGATGACTAAAAATGCTTGAAGACAAAAAGGGATCTAGAATATCAGCCATTTTTGCAATTCTTTATCTGAGGTCAACCCACTAAATTCCTTGGTAGAGAAGGTCGTATTTAGGAATGTTATTGGGATCAATAGGACTTCTCACAATGAGCTTTCCACGCATTGCTCCACGGTAAATCACTTCAATCAGATCTATAAAGTCTTGCTTTGTTTTGAAGCTTCCTACAAATTTGGTATGATCTGGAGATCTAAATAGAAGCAGAAGATAAAGGTAGAATTGTAATGTTAAAGTGTTCAAAGCAAAAACACTTAAAGACGTGAAAAGATGTACAATTAAATGAGGGTTCTGATTTGGCCATTCTGAAAGAATGAACCACACTTGTAACGGCATAACAAAGTCAGGAATATACTGTGACACCCAGCGTCCAAAAAGGTGTAGTGTAATGTCTAAGACTTTAACCATGCTATTTTTTGCAGTCAGGCATGTTTTGCAGCTGACACCTACTTGCTGCTTCAGAGCATATTTCAAAATACTTCTTAATTTTACATCCTTCTGGCTTCCTAGAGAGTTCTCAATGCAAATGCTGGTAACAACAATATTGTTTTCAAACATTACCTTCCCCCAACACAGTAACATAGAATCAGGCTGATAATCCTCACAGACACAACAGGTAATGCCAGGTAGGATGACATACCCATAATCAACCTTCATGTGTTGCCCATTGAAGAAAAATACAGTAGATGGAATATAACTGATGTCAAAATACTGTGTGTACACTGGAACCTTGTTCACATCCACCAGGTAAATGACTGCCATGTTACTTAGGTCATGAGCTGTCTTTGCAAGCTGTAAAGAGTGAGAAAGACGGACGACAAATGGATTGAGACACAAGAGGAAAAAGGGTGTCAAGCTTTACAAAGCCCATTTCCCTTATGTTTTACCAGTTTAAGCAGAGCTAGAATAGCATGTCTTTTCTACTTCAAGCACTTTGTACACCCATTACAATAACATCAACATTTGATTAATTCTCAAAACTTTTATGAATATAGTATTATTTCATTTTACATTTGTCACCAAAATTTTAATGAGACACCATATTACCCAAAAGCAACATACGACATTATCTTGTATGTAACAGGAATACTAATAGAGTTTATCAAAAATATTAAAAAAAAATTCTCTTACAATATCATCGAGCTGCAGACAAACAGCATCGTTATCTCTTCCAAACCGGAGAACCAAAACCTTCTCGGCCACGGTTTTTATTGCCTGATCCACTTCCCTCTTACAGGTCAGTCTGGGCAGCAGAAAACTCATCACGACAGGCCACGGCTTCCACTAAAACCCCT
>NW_010132785.1:0-21966 GCF_000699245.1 Pterocles gutturalis
CTCTGTCTCAGCTTAACCCAGGACAGCCAGCATGTGGCAGGGCTGAAGCGCTGAGCTGAGGCACCGAGTGTGGCTGTGTGTTTGCAGGGCAGAGCTGTGCCCCTGCTCCCAGGAGATGTTGCCACGTGGAGAAGGCTGCGTGGTGTGAGTGGTTTGAATTCACTGGGTTGCTGCAGGAGCACGAGTGGTATAGATATGCAGTGCGGGATCATTGACTTTTGTAGTGTAGTTGGGGCTAGTGGGGAGTAAAGGTGGTGTGTGTAGTGCAGGACAGGGCATGGGTTTGGCATTACACCTTCTCAGAGACCTCAGCATCTTGTTGCTTTGTTGGAAGGGGATGGCTGGAAACCTTTGGTAGGGAGACTGGTCCCAGCAGAGTACAAGCATCTGCTTAATTCTCTCATGCAGAAGGTGGAGGAGCCTGCAGGCTTGTGTTCCTGACAGGAGCCTGAGAGGAAATGTCATTTAAAATAAGTTATGTGATGAGTGACAATGCATAGAAAGTTCTGGGGTGTTTTGGTTTTTGTTATTGTTCTTCACTGGAAAAAAATGAGGCTGATCGGACCCAAATAAAGCCTCAAAATAGGAAGCAGGCATCTTTTGGGGAAAACATAAACTGGAAGTTCACTACACTCTGTTGTTCAGCTGAAGCTCCTTATTCCGTGTAACTAGCTGTTGTGTGAAGTGGGGTTGTGCTCAGAGGCAGGCACGTGCGTAAGCATTCACAGGACCTGTGCCTCTGGCACTGGTTAGAGGATTAGTTACCGTTTAGTAATTTATACGTGCTTCGTCTGAGATGGTGGGAGATTAATGGGTACAGAACTTGCTGTTAGTTTGACTGCTCTGTCCTTGGTGGTTTTTTGTTTTGTTTTTTCTTTTTTTGAAATTCCAAGTAGAGACTAGTCCTCTTTTTCCTGTTGGATGAGAGTGTATGTAATTATTGCAGGAATAAATCTGGGGTAGGTCTCTAAGCACAGATTTCAGAGTGATAACACAAAGTTGCTATTAGTGGTTTCTTTTTTCTAAGTCCTTACCTTACAAACATGGGAACTGAATTTTATGATGAATCACCATATAGGGCTTTTTTTACTTCATGAGTTTTTCTTTAACTATTTGCTTTCCTTACCTAGTATCCAAATATGCATCTTTCCCAAAGAAAGTGCAAAACAAACCTTCAGGCTCACTCATTTCTAAATGAGTTTTTAATTTTGTTCCTGCACTTGTACGAGAACAATTTTTTGTTAAATATACTTCAGTACTTAACGTTTTCCTTGCAATATAATCATCACACTTGCAGTCTTATCTCAGTTACTTGTGAAACTCATTTTGATCAGTGAACCATGTATTGACCCATACTTTCATTGGAAATATTCAAACTCTTCTCACTAAGAAAATGATTGACTCAATACGTATTGTTTGAATTATACATTTGAGGCTTTTACTGAGAAATGAAATTATTGACTGGATTGGAGTTAATTTTTTTAAAAAGTTAATATGTATTTAATTCTCCATTTTTTAACATGTTATCCATTTGAATGCTTCCTTAGAATAAATTGGAGTACCTTAGGAATCTAAGGCTATTTGCATTAGTCTAAAATATTACCAGTGCTGGTTAAGGTTTTACATAACGCTAAAAAGGAAGCAAAGAAGCTTTTACTGAACTGTGTTGCTTTTTCTGTAAAAAAGAATGTATTATTGCAGATTTTTTCCACTTCTGAGAGCATAGTGGTAGGTTCCAAGGTATTTTAATTCTTCCAATGAATAAACAGTTGTGCATTTTAGAAATCCTTACCAATAATGACAGAAACCTTCTGAATTAGAGCACTTCTTCAAGCCAGCTGCTTTCTGATAATCAACCTGTCATTCCAGCAGTCTGCATAAATCCTGCTCTCTAATTAGAATTACAAGGCTTGGCAAGAGCTCACATGGCCCTTCCTCTTCATCTCCTTAAGTCCTGGGCCAGGTTCCAGCCCAAATTTGCAATAATTCTATTGATTTAGAGTCTGTGTTGGATGCTGAGATTGAAATCAGGATCACTTTGCTTAAAGGTGTGGAAACTTCAGTGAAGCAAAAAGATACTTTGATTGCTTCAGCTAATGACATAAAGAGGGTGAAGAATCCTTGTTATTACCCCTACTGAAGAGTTCTGGCTTAGTCTAACTGACAGGAACTGTTCCGAATGTATCAGCTCGTGCGTGAACCTAAAGAGCATCCTGAAGGTAGGAACAAATGGGTAGAAATAAATTTTAAAGCTCTGATCTGTCTTTGTCCTTTCTTTCCTTTTTGCAACATTTTGAAGGATGCGCGCCAGAAGTTCCGCTCCGTGCTGGTCGAAGCAACGGTAAAACTGGATGAACTGGTAAAGAAGATCGGAAAAGCTGTAGAAGACTCTAAACCTTACTGGGAAGCTCGGAGGGTGGCCAGGCAGGTGAGAACTTTCTGCCCTATAAGCTTGTGCTGGTAGTTGGAGGGCACATACTGACTGCATTGCTTTCCTAAGCACGTGCTCTTGGCTGAAACTGGTCTGTGTCTTGAGTTGCATGGCAGCTGTGCAAATGGATGGCAAAAATGTGTTTCTTCACAGCCACAGCTGCACGTGTTCTTCAGTTCAGGAACAGCTATAGAGGACACAAACTATCAATAGCAAAAGACTGGTTCTGTTCTCCTCTCAGCTATTGATGGCCTTAGAGCCCTGCTCTTCCCTGTCAGTAGTTGTAACTGTTTGAAAATACAGTGTAGACTTTGTGTATCTGCTTTTTCTTCTTCAAGCAAAATGCCTAGCAGCCAAATGGCTGCCACTGGAAGTTGCTGGGAAAGAGGCTGGAGCGGGGCAGACTTGGGGAAACCTGCAGGGTTTGATGCTGATTAGGTTGTGCTAAAGCAGGAAAGTGACAACTGTGGCTTTAAAGTGCGTTGGTTTGGAGAGAAACGGAGCTTGGCTTTCTGTACAGTTCTTAGGACCTTACCTCTCTTGGCCCAGCTACTACTTGATTATTGATGGGCCCATGTGGGCAGGGAAGAGGATGAGGTGTGGAAGTAAGGATGTGATCTACTGTCTGCAGGGAAAGCAAGAAAGCTTGCGAGATGTCGGACAGCTTCTCACTGTTGGGGAAAGGTAGCTGAGAGCTGGGTGTGTGGTGGCTTAGGCAGTGCTTCTGCTTGGTGTCTGAAATGGGTTTTGCTGGGGTCTGAGGCTTTGTTTCTTGTCCAAGGGGGAGTCTGCTCCTGGGTGCTACTTATATTTTCTCTCAAGTCAGGCAGAGGCAGAAATAGAGGAAGAGTTTCCAAGAGTTGCTGCTGCTTCTGTGCTCAGCTGGAAGGAGGTGTGGGGCAGCATCTGTGGCTGAGGGGCCAGGATCTGACTGTGTTCCAGGGGACAGGGAGAGATGGGGTAGCACGGGTGAGATACATGGAAATTACAGAAGGATGTTGTTTGCAAAAATAGGTAGGAGATGAAGTTGAGGGATGAGAAAAGTAGTGTAGGAGTGTGCCAGAAGGCAGAAAGTAAACTGGCAGGGTGAGAGGAGGAGAGAGAAGAGACTACATCCTCAGAACAAGGCACTGGCAAGGGAGGTACAAACACACACTTCATTGCTTTGAAAGCTGATGAAGCAGGAACTGGGTTGGTGGGATGTGGCCCACAAGATAATAATGTGGCTGTGCGGATCCTTTAAATTGTAAGGCATTGTTTTGGAGCTGTTGTTTCAGGCAGTGTGAGGGTTGTTAGGCTTAATCCTTCAGACTAGAAGCAGCGTAGCAAATAGGTAAACTCCACTTCAAAGCATGGTAAGAATGGTATCTACTACTCATCTGTAACTGCTCTGAAAGCAATCCCTGCTCATGGGGGCTGTGGTGTGTGCTAGAGATAAACCAGTAGTGAGCTAGAGAAAGAGAGGAAGTTAGTAACAGAATAAGATCAAGGAGTTGTGATATTTTGTTAATTAGTATGTACAATTTAAAAAAAAAATATTCCCAAACCTTGCCTCAAGCATGATCTTATACTTCTGTTACTATAAATAGCTATGTAAGGCACAGTACGCATCGAGCTATACTTGGAAAAGTCAATGGTAGAAATGCATACTCTGCAGTACGAAGAAATTGGATGACTTAGGTTTGTAACGTTGGGCACTAAGTGCAGTGAACTTTGTTCTCTGTCCTGAAGTTGGCAGCAGATTATGTCCTGCAGATTTTTTTTTTATTTTTTAAATTTCTCTGTTTTTGCTAACCCTGAAATCCACTCAGTCTTGCTGGTTCAAAGGTGCTTTGCAAGACCACTGGGAAATCCAAACCACTTAAGGTCTAGAATCACTACTCCAGTATTGAGCTTTTTTAGAAAGAGCAATCTTTTTTTCCTGATCAATTCTGTCATTACCTAGGTTTTCTGTCATTGCCTAGGTTTAAATGCTGCTTATCCCAGATCTGCTAATTTGCTACACACTCAATTTTCTTTTAATTCTTTGGTTGTATTTTTAATTTCTTAAAGCAGGGATTCCCCTTGTAAGTGTTCATTTCACTTTTTTCCATTTTGTGTTATGGAGTCAGATATGGAACAGAGCTCCCTCTTTGTATCTGCTCAGAAGATGGTATCTGGTTTCCTGTTGGCTCTTTGTCTAATAAAATCTTGAAATAGAAAACGTGAAGACCAAGAGGAATATTGGCACTGAAGGACAGCGAATCTATCTGGAAACCAGGAGATTGGAAAGATTGGTACTGATTGTCAGTAAAGCATCTTCCTAAAGAGTTTTTCTAGTCTTAATTTAGTCTAGAAAACTTTTGTTTAACTGGGAACAAATTTTGTGTTATTAAAGCAAGGCGGTGGGTGGGTAGGGAAATCTGAAACTGGAGGAATGTACCAGAATATTCATATGTTTAGGTGCCAGCCTGCTTGTTTCCTTATGCTTGGATTTGTAAAATTGTGGGGAAATCATGGGAAGAGCTTGATATTTTTCCATTCAAATTTATAAAAACCTCTAGCCTATGAAGACTGTCTTCCACCTTCTGTCTTTACAGTTATTTTCAGAGCCATTAGGCTTCCTCTGAAAACATAGGCACAAGGTTCTTGGTGGTTGAAACAGCTTTAATTAAACAATACAGGAAAAATGCATGATTGTGCTCGTAAGAGAAAGGGAAGTGTAAAGTCTTGTTTGTTGTTCTCTGTAAAGGGAAGTAGAAACATGATAGATAAATTGAACTCTTCTGGGAACAAAGAACTGCATAATTAAGAGTGTCTAGTTTGGCAGAAATGCAGTTGTCCAGAGTCACTTTTAGGATGTCGGTTGCAGGGTGAGTTGGCTGATGCGAGCTGTATTTAGTCATGCTTAGGAGCTTGCTTTCACTTGGCACCAGCATGATTCTCTTCTGGAAAGATTTGTTTCATCTATTAAAATGGTATGGGGGCATTGATGTGGGGTCAGCAAAAAAACAGGTCCCTGAGTCAAGTACTTCTCTCAAGAAGCTTTATGACCTTGAGCCCTTTCATCTCATGACCTTTATCCCCATGTTGTGCAATCAATCCCCTGTTGTCAGAGATGGTGAATTCAAAACAAATGAATTCTCCCATACAAGAGTCCCTTAGCATCTTGTTTGTGTAACATACACCAAATTATACATACCAGATATTATATTGTTAGGTTGTGAGGTTCATCTAGAGGTCAGCTGTGGTTCAGAGCCTCGCTGCTCAGGCCCTAGGATTTTGGCAGAGAAGAGCACCCTTGCCTAGTTGGAAGGCTCTTCCTCAGCAGATGAAACCGATCCATTCTTTGCAGAAGTCAGGACTGCAGTGCCTATAAATGAGTAGCTGATGTATCTCAGTTTCTAGGTGTTCAGCTTGAGATGCCTGAAAGTAGTGGGGCAAGTGTGGAAAGTTATAGATGGTAACTTTCTTAGCTCAGGAGACAAAAGCTTTTTAAATTCCCACAGCTTCCAATTTCAAAACTGCCAATCACCCTTAAAAATGAATTAGGAGCTGGAAAGTGTGTCTTACCAGTGTCACTTCCTGCAGCACCCAAATTTCCCATCCCGATTCACACAGTGAGTGATAGCTAATGGGATCACAGCACCAGCTGGCTCTGCTGTGGGCACTGAGCATGGGTGACAGCTCCTGGGTACAGATCCAGCACTGGTGGATATCCAGGTCTTCCCTCTGGTTCCTAGGCGCTAGATGGGTAACCCACCCATCCATTGGAGGTAACCATGTTGTAAGGAATCTCCTTTTCAATCCTATATTATGAGCTGAAGTCCTGCTGCCCGTGTTTAGGAAAACGAGGAGTTAAGACTGATTTGTGCTATCTGGTAAGCTTGTCTTGGCAAAAAAGGGGGGCAGGACAGGAAACTTGAGAAGCAAAAATTAAATCTTAGCAGAACTGTGACAGACTTGCATTCCTGTTTGGCAGCTTGCCGTGGAGCTAGTAAAAAAGCAAAATTATTGGCACAGCTACAGTGGAGCAACCAGGTGACCTTTCCTGGATGGTTTCTGATTAACTGCTTAGAGACCAAAACACTGTCTGGTGGATTCACATTTTCCAAACAAGTATACAAAAACTGGAAAGTTGACTTTGACAAACCTTCTACAAACCCTTCCAACTGTTTAAGAAAAACCCTGAACACCCAGAGCACTTGACTTCTTTCTGTGATTAGAGTTCAGTGCTGCGTTATTGCTGCTAATGGACTGTTTATTCCGGTCTCTCTTACAGTCTGTTAATCTCATACATGGACAAAGCAGTAGAAAGCAATGTGTGCAGAAGCTCTCCTTTTATCAAATGAGAACAACTCCTGTCAACGTGGGGTCAGTCTCAGCCATAGGCTCCTGAGAGTATTTCCACCCCTGTTTGTGGTGGTGGAGTCGGCAGAACGTATTTTGCACGGATGTTGCTGCTCTGGCCATCTGCAATAACCAGGCTAGGCTGGCAATAGAGGTTATGTTATTTGTGGTCTGCCTGTGCTGATTTTGCCCTTTTAATTGAAGATGCTGTGTTGCAGCTGCCCTGGTGGCTCTTGGGGAGCCTAGTATGAGGATAGAGGTAGTAACAATTTCTGGTTTAGAAAGGTGGGGTGAATGGTGTGAGAAGTGGCTTGCTCCCTAGGTCTGTAAATGAACCCTACAGAAATGGCTGTGATTTGGATTACTTAGGCTGGTGGGGCAGAGAGGCAAGGGAGAGAGGGAAGGAGGCAGGTGGCACAAGCCTTGCCTAGGAAGAGATAGATGGCTGGGCTGCTCCCAAGGGAAGAGAGACATGAAAGCTGTCATGTCATCACTGGGGAGCCTAGCACTGTCAAGAAGTGGTAAGGGGATTAAATGTAGGTGGGCAGTGCAAGAAGTGGTGCCTGAAAGGATGAAGCACAGAGGCTGCAGGTTGTACCTGATGGCCTAAGGAGTTTTGTGTGTCCTTTTCCCCTTTCTGCTCTCTGGGGACCTGCTCTAGACCTGAACCCCTTTTCCCACCAGCTCTTTCCGTTTTTTTGTTATGAAACACATCACTAAATCTTGGGGAAACCACGTTGATGTGACATCAATCCTCTTGTGAAATGTGGAGTTCCCACTGCTGTGATCTCAAGGGGCGTTCTCAGTATATTAATCTCCCTTTCCCCACTGTGCATGGCTGGCTGTGGGGCTGGGCACCCGTCTGAAGAGGAAATAAGCCAAGCAAAGGAATCTGACATCTATAATTTTATTAGCGAGGGTGAGGAGTCACTTCCTGGACTTCCACCAGGGAATCCACTGAGTTTCATAAGTTTTATTTCTAAAGCAGGATGCACTTTGGGTTAAGTAAAGAAAATGTTTTGCCGCACTCAAAATTTGGTGGAGTGCCCCTTGTACTCTCTTGTCGTGTTTGCACAGTTGTGATTGAAACCCTGTGAGTAGTGTGTGCGTTCCGTTACGTATGGCTGCTGCCAGACAGAGCTTGTGCTCAATGTGTTCTTTTTGCTCCACCTGAATGCTTAAAACCTGAAAACTGTATTTTAAGTCTTGCATTGTGGTTGCAGAATAGTAGGTCAATGTGACTGGCAGGTTTCTACCCTCTCAATGCTGAGCAGCTGGAAATCTGCCACATGTTTGGGAATGCCAACAGCTGCTACTTCACAGGTGAACTGAAAAAATCCTTACCTGATTTCATATTTAGTGCTCTGTTACTTATATTTCCTGCAGACTAGGTGGCATCTGTAGCAAAACTATGCAAATACTGTGTGCTTGGCACCTTTGGATATTAGGAACTAATTTTTAGCCACTTGGTTGGTGAAATAACCTGCATTGATAAATTACGTGCATATGTGTACCCTTGCTAAAAGTTAGACCTTGTGTGTCTGAGTTTTCTGTGCCTCAGTGAACGGGTCTAATTATTTTGGGTTTGTGTTTATACATCCTACATTTTAATTTGATGTGAGCAGTAGTCTGTTGATGGATTACTACTTTGTAGAAGCTATTGATGCAAAAACTGCAATTGGTCTTCTCATCACTAGCAGAAGCCCTGCCTTGGAGGGCTCCATTATTGGAAATTGTAGCTGTGCACTGTAAATTAGAGGTTCTTCTCTCCTCTGCTTTTCTTTCCAGAAATAGAAGAAAATACTGTTTCTGTCTTAAGTGTTTGGGAGAATTTGCCTAGAAGAGATTAAAAAATTACTCTCTTATCCTACTTTCTCCCACCCCACAAAACTTACATCAGTTCGCTGTTTTGGATGGCAGCAACAGAAAGCCAGCTAGCTGTTCAACCTCCTCTCCACTATTTGTCAACAATGCAGTGACCTAATTATTTCCACTATCCTTCAAGAATGTATTTTCTTCTTTTTCTGTTGTGAAATACGAGAAGTGTTGTGCAAGTAGGTCTGAAATATTGGTGTCGAAATGCCCTCTGTTCTTTGGAGTAACAAGGAGAGGGCTAGGGGAAGAAGGTTTGGGTTTTTTGTTAGATGTCAGCTGATGTAGGCAGGAAGAAGTGATACAGGTGATCTGGCTATCGTGGTTAGCCACAGATGCAGGAACTGGCGGGAGGGTGTAAGCAGTTCTCAAAGGGTGCTGGGACGTGAAAACAGAGATTAATTACTTTTTTTTTTTCCCTGCTGTTGTCAGAAGATTTGATTAACATAATTTTGCATCCTCTTCAATTTGGAACAAGCCCAAGAGATTTAGACTGCGAGTTCCTTTGCATAGCTATTGCCAAAAGGCAAATCTACAGCACCAGAAAAAACTATGATTTAAAGGAAAGATTGCCTTGCTTTGTTCTCTCTTACTGTTTCCCCTCCCAGTCTCTTCTAGCCACTAGTAAAGGCTGTTTCAAGAGATTGTAAGCCGCAGACAGGATCATCTGTTAAAAATAGAAGCCGGCATCTGAGGCTGGGTGACTCGAGGTCAGGGTGATATTCTACGTACCTGGTTTGTGTGGTGATTGCTCTGGGACAGCTGCTGAAGGCAAGCACAAGTCTTGCAACTTTGGGGGAGTTGTTCAGGCACCCCAGTCTTTATTGCTTACAGTGGTCTAAAACAGGTGGGAGTTTATTATGCAATGACAAATGTTCATGCCAGGGTTTGCTGCCAAAACAAATCTGATATGGATGGTGGTTACTGCCTGCTGGGTGTATTTCATTATGACTTCTAGTAAAACAGTACAAACTCATGAGCTCTTGTCCTTGCTGGAAAAGATTATCTGAAGAGTCTAATTCCTCTGTAGCATGTGTGGGAACAGGTCTGTATTGACTCACTTTCTGTAAGAAAAATCTTGCTTAATTGCAGCAAAGTTGCAGTTCTACTGTTAGAAAATAAATTTTGCTGCCAGGATGTGGAAGAAATGTCCATCTTTTTTTTAGCTGTGTCTGCTTCTGATGGTTGTTTTTATCCACTTGGTAAAGGGTGCTAATGATTTGTTCTTAAAGGAGGATTTTATTGCTCTGAAGTGGAATGGAAATGTTGGCTGTTCCTGTTGCTACTTAAGAGTTTTTCCTTCAAGGAATGGATTTAGCCTTTCATTTATCCAGGACACCAGCCGCAACTTTTTCCTTCAAGTGAAGCAAGCCTGTTATTTACACGTGCTATGGAGCTGTATAATTCCACTAGAACAAATTTTGAAGGGTCAACAGATGAGTTATCTTCAACAGGTCCCTTAGGAAAATTACTGTCTCAAAAGTAGCTGTGAGCATGCTGTCAAAGATGTCCAAGGTCAGCATGGGCCTTTCTTCCAAAGCATGTCCCTGCTATTGAAGATGGGCAGCTGCTGGTGAGTGTGAGGCTTTCTGGGGACTGGGAGAACACGTCCAGAGCAGCCCATCACCCAGGTGAAACTCCTTCCCGTGTGCCTTTTCTTTGCTTATGTCACTATCCTTGCGTGCACAAGACGTGCTTTCATAACTAGCCTGCCATTTCCTTCCAACCCTGTGGAAACTTCTGTGAACAAACATTTGCTGTTTTGGTGGCAATTAGGTGAGACAAAAAAAATCCAGTGTTTCTCCTGAAAGTATCTGTTGCATCTGTATGTGCTGAACGTTTATTATCTTGGATAATTAGCAAAATCCACTAAGGCAGGCTGTGTAAATCTTGCCATGTGTATTTGTGGGAGTTTGTTCCTTGCTTCTATGTTTGATTTCTGCAAAGGTGGCTGTTGCCAGGTGCAGGTGAGCATCCAGAGCCTCTTTAAACCTAGAAACCAGCTGTAAACCCTAGACTTGCTGAGTCACTGCCTAAGCCTTGAGAATGAAGGGTGGGGAGGAGGGTTATCTTGATATTTTTCTCTGTTAATAAGATGTTTTACCTTGGAGAGAAAAACCTGGACCTATTCTGTGATCCCCTCTTCCAGAAGGCAGCAGTTTAATAATTTTGGCCACAAAGAAGTGCTCAGCTAACAAGCAGATGGCAGTGAGTGCCTGAGAAGGCTGTGTTTGGATGGTATTAGGATGGGAAATTTGCCATATTCTGGTGCCATAGACTCATTAATTAGTGTGAATAACTCCAAGCAGACCAGCATCTCACAACAACCTTATGAAAAATGAGGGAACGCCAACAGGCTTGGTTATAGTATATCCCAAACAATCTCTGTGCCCAAATGAGTGTCACCTCCCTACTCCTGTGAGACAAGGAGCTAGGTCAATTAAAAACAGCAAAGAGTCCAGTAGGTTTCCAATGACTGGTGACAATTTGTTCAGAGATTATGTTCTTGCCCTCATTTCACATGATCCTAACGTACAGCCTAGGTGGAAGCCAGTGGAGAACAGGGAAGGGCTGTCAGCTGATTGTTCCAGTCCAGGACTGGTCTTAACAGCATTTAAGGAAATTGTATGTTTAGTTATTTTCTTTCTCGCTTCCTTCCATAGCCCCTAGAGAAGGGAGGTGGGATTTTCTGTCTTTGAGGAGGCCAACTGTCTGGATGCTGGTAATAGAAGCAGTTGATGAAGTGAGCTGCTGGTTGTGCCCTGAAGTTTTTATCTCTTGAAATATGGCTTGTGATCCTGTCTCAAGGGAGTTACACGTATCGCCTAACTTTAGCACAGAACTAGATGTCTCTCAGAACATGCTTTGTAGGTCTACTCTGATTTCCAGGGGCCTTTTTATAGGCTACAGGTTTACCAGGAAAATAAAATAGAGCTAGGAGTCAGATCAGTTCTGTAACAATTAAGCTGTGAGGAGAGGTGGATGCATGGATGGGACCAAAAAGCCCAGCACAAGAACAAGATAGCTGATCAAAAGCAGAGACTAAGAGACATCTGGTCATTGTATTCCGCAGGCATTTCACTAGTTATATAGCAGGGAGGAAATGGTTTGTGCTCCAAAAAGATCTAGCAAGGCTTATTTTCACTTTCTCCTTCCCTTTGCTGTCCCGATACAAATAAAAACCTTCAAACCTGCTTTTCAAAAAGTGAATTTTAACCTATGTACAATTTTACAGCATTTCAAGAAACAGCTTAAAGAATAGAAGGGTGTTTCAGACTCTTGAGAGGCTGTATTTTCTGTCAGTAATGCAAACCATAATCACAGATTAATATAGAGTTCACAAAAAGCCTCATAGATCTGCCAAAATTAGGTCACTCCCAAGGCTTTGGAATTTATAAGTTGTTTATAAGCATCTATACATGGCCTGCAGCAAGAAGGGGTTTCTGTTTTTTACTGCCTCTCAGTAAAAAAGAGTTTCAGTCTGTAGTGGGAGCTGAAAAAAGCAAACAAACCACCACCGCCTCCCCCCAGCTGCATTACTGTTCTGGTTATTCAGGAAAATAAATGCGTGGGTCTGAGAATCTAGGAGAACATTCAGCATAACTGCAAATTTTTTTGTGTATTCTTTGGTTTTTGATAAACTGTAAGGAAAAAATTCTGGTATTTGATAGAAATGCTGGTTGTACAGGACTTCTGGACGTCATCTGATCCAACCTCCTGCTCAAAGCAGAATTGTCAGTATTGCTGGACTGCATCAACCGTGGCTTTGCCAAGTCTTGAAAACCTCTAGAGATGGAGGTTTATAACCCCTCTGGGTAACCTGTATGACGGTCACACTCCACTACTGGTAGGAAAGTGGTTTTTGGTTGTTTTTTTGTTTTTGTTTTTGTTTTTTTAAACACGCAGCCTGAACTTCCAAGCTGCCCTGTGTCGCTGTTGCTCCATGTTATACCATCCAATACTGCTGAGAATCATTCCTACAACTCTATCATCTTTGCAGCTCCCCTTCAAATTTTAGCTGGCATCTGATGATGTTAATCCTTAGTCTCCTCCTTGCTAGACTGAAAAAGCCCACATCCCTCAGCACTGCTTGTGAGGTTTCTTTTGGCCCAGTTGAATTTTGCAAGGTCCATCAGGGTTGAGCTTCTGCCGTTTTCCTTTTCAACCACCTCCTCTAGCTTAGGATCATCCACAGGCTTGCTGGGGGTGCGGCTGTGCGGGTATCGAGGTGGTTGTTAGGATGCTGAGCATTATCGGCCCTTGTGTTGACATCTGTGGGGCTCTTCTTGTTACTGGCTGCCAGCTGCATTGAAACAGGTTGAAGAAAACTGGAGTCAAAATAGCAGCACTCAGCAGCTAGGTACTGTGCATGCTGCAGCCAGCACTCGACTGCCTGAAGTTAAATCAGGCTTCTGAGTTATTGCAGTGGTGGGCAAGACAGGAGTAGTGATGCTGCTGTCCTTGTCCCTGCCAGAAGCTTGTGGAGGATGCTGCAGCGTGGTCACAGTGATCAGGGTGATCTGTGAAGACAGGCAGTGCTACAGCACCGCTGGTGGGTGGCTGAGGGAGGAAAGTTCCTGTTGTTTCAAAACATGTTCCCTGTTGTACTTTGCACAGCAAATTAACCGTGGGATGTTGTTGAAAGAAGGAGAGGAGGCCAGAATGGAAACATATGAAACTGTCTTCCTTCTGAAGAGTGGGACTGGAACACAGTTAATCATTATCTGTTTGATAGTAAGCAAGTACATGTTTGCTGGCAGCAATTAATCTATTGTTTTAAAGACTAATAAGTGGGAGGAACCTTGGTTTCAGACTAACAACCAAGTGCCTTTTAGAGCAAAGCCCTTGGGTTAGCACATAATGTGCCGGTACCTTTTTCTGAGGTGTTCCCTTCATGCTCCAGCTTACGGTGATTTTATAAACAGAGATGGTTCGTGCATTCTATTGGCAATAATGCAGAGATGCCGAAATAAAGTGGCTATCAAGGCCTTGGCAGTGTGGGCTGAGATAGGTTCTCCTGGATAAAAGACAATTTTTTTAAATACTGGAAAATAACTGATCTTTGCTGACTGCTCTTTCTAATGGGAAATTTGCTTGTTGTGTTAAGTGATGCCTTTTTCATGAATTTACCAGCACTTGTGGCCTGGTCTTCTGGTGAGGGAGGCTGACCGAGGGGAGAAATTCTGTAGCAGGCTTGGCCCCCAAAAATGTACCCTCTGTATCTACTTCTGGCAGCCTGGCTTGGCTGTTAGCTGCATGCACATGTGCTCGCAGGTCAGAGGCTGGGCAGCATCTCCCAGGATGTATTAGATGTCAGCTCACCTCGGAGGAACGCTATAGCTGTGTTGCACTGTGCTTTGGTGTCAGTGATACTGTGCAGTCCCTTAGAACTAGGTAGGCAAAAACAAAAATTGGAGATTAAATGAAATAAGGAAGGAGGAGTATGTTAATGCAGGAGATTCAAGTTATGTGTGGTTAGGGTGGAAAGAGTCCTCCATTAGGTCAGTTGAGCAAGGGCTTTGGCTACAAGGGGGTATTGGGGCAATAAAACCTATGTGGACTACACAGAATATTTTATTTCGTATTTAAGGAGTACAGGGACTTCTGCTTTGAAAGCGGACAAGCAGATGGGTCTGTGCTGGTCTGAAAATCCATCTGTATGCTGCTGCCAGTTCCAGAAGAATGACTGCATTTTAAAAAGGGCCTGGTTTGATTTTCTTCTGTTAGCTTGCCATGGCCTTGCTTTTTTGTTTTCATCGCTGTCTTTAGCTAAAAACATAATCCATCTGTTGTGCATGGTTCCCCTCTGTGCAAAACTGTGCATAGACTAAGCAAAGGATTGCCCATGGGGGTGCAGCTCTATCCCTCCAAAAGGGATTTGTCAGGGCTGAGCTCCTTTCTGGAATCCCTTAATAGCTTGCAATGATGGACCCCATCAGTACCCCTGTAATTTTACATCATTGTTCATTTTAAAGTTGAGAATAACATCTTTGTTTGCCTAGCTCCTCCTGACTTTTTTGAGAGATGCTCACTTTTATATCAGGTAGACTCCATCCAGCACCAGTGATATGGGTGGCAGGCAGAAAACGGACATCCCCCTTGTCTCCAGCCTTGCTCGGAGATTTTTGTCCTCGTCCCTGGTACATTTTCCCTTGTGCTACCCAGGGTTAAACCTCTCTCCATTTGAACACCGGTTTGTGCTTGAAAGCAAAATAACGTAGTTTTTAGCCATTCATTTGAATGTTGAATTCTGGTCTTTGGAGAGAAACAGCCACAGTCTCAAATGATGAAGTTCATACACAGTGTCAGGAGGTCGGATGGAGATGCGAGTTGCTGTTCTCTATGGTTTTATAAGCATATGAAAAACGTGGCTACTCTCTCTTCCATCAAACGAAGTGACCTGCAGGCTTGAGAGGTGATGGTGCAGAACAACTTGTGTGTGCTGGAGGGAGTTTTAAATGGAGGCGAATTATTGTGTAACTGTACTAACTAAAAATAAATGTTTGAGGATCCTTTTTCACATTGACAAACCCATAAACCTGTTGATGTTTCTCTAATGACTAATGTATCATTCTTTACCCTACCATTAGGCTTTTTTCTTTCCCAGGTTTCAGTAAGTTGCTTGGGATAAAAGACTGTAGACCGACCTCAGACAACTGTTGAGGCTAAATTGCTCTTTGGACTAACTCTTTTGCTTAAATAAAAAAAGCATTTTGTGTTCCAAAAAAAGTGTTTCCAAACTGCTGTTGCAGAGTAGCATTCAACCAATGCAGCAGTGAGAGGATATTTAAGTACGGTTTTGTTTCAGTTTTGCGGCTGCCCACGCGGTTACGGGTCGTGAAGCTGAACGCAGCCCGGGTTATATGCCTTCCTGTTAACAGCGTCGGCTCTCAACGCCCTACAAGCCCAAATGCAAGCAGAAATCCATCTGAATTGTAAATTTAGCTTCTGGTTTGCTTACCCTAAGGAACATTTTTCCTACAGCTGATTGTGTTTTAGAGGCTTCATCAGAAGAGCTAATAGCACTGCAAGCTACCGCTACCTGTTGCTTTCCGTGGGGATTTAGTAACTCGGCTCCTAATGCTCTGCCGACGTTTTTCTGCCTTAGATGTGTTGATCCCTGACCCGGGTATCTGCGCCAACAGAAACTTTAAAGCGCTGATGCAGTTACGGTGAGATAACTGTACTTCTCTTGTGCTCCCGTTGCCCCTGGGATCTGGTTTTACTGGAGCTTGCTGGTGCAGTTCTGTGTGTGCTAGGCATGGGTCACTGGTCTGGTTTTCTGCACAGGCAGGTCCACGCCTGCAGCAGGGCAGCCGTGGAGCTGAAGCCTTGAACAGCCTTGTTGCCTGGAAGTTATTGGGACCTGCCTCCCTCTCGTGTGGTCTTGCATGAAGATCAGCCTTGCTTTTCCTGCCAGCAGCCCCAGCACTGTTCTGCAGTTCTTGGTGCGGGCTTTTAGTGGAGTCTTGCATTTTATTTCCCTTTTAAAAAAACCCATTTCAATCTATTTTTTATGGAAAACTTTTGGCCTTTATTTGTATTTGATCCCTTTACTAGCATAGGTCAAAATTACTGAAGAAAAAAAAAAAAAAGTTGTGAGTTTTCAGAGGACTCAGCAGAGGATATTTTGGGGACAAAAATTTAGGCTTTTTTTTTTTGTGTGTAATTTGATGGAAGCTTAGGTTGAGCCTTGTTTAAAGATCCTCAGGTGGTTTTCCTGTGCTTGGTCGATACCATGATTTAGGTTGGTTAGTGGCTAAATTAAAATATTCGTTAGTCAGTCTTATTCTGAATGTATAAAATGTGTTAATACATTTGAAACAGGCAGCTGGTGACTGGGGTGGTGAGTAGATGTAGTGTGTGGGGTTTTTTCTTAAACTTTGGAAGGGACTGAACTAATGATGAATTGACACCAGGATGCTCTTCATCCCCTGCTATTGTCCCAAAGCTCTGTGCTGCTTTGGGATGTGCAGTCCTGCATGAAAATTAATACTTTAAAGCTCTGGCTCTCCACGAAGGCACGGTGTGGTGTACGCTGCCTGAAAGCAGCAGAGGACATGGTCAGATGAATTTCTCTTCTCTGGAAAACACCAGCAGCCACTTGAGAAGGAAGTGCATCAAAGACCTTGGTTGGAAGGAAATTACTGTGCTGATTGGGATGGCTTTGATTTCCCTCCCCAGCGAGAAGCCGATGGACCTCTGACACGTAATTCTTATTTTTTCCACGGTCACTTTGGGATGAAGCACCTCTCTGTGTGATAGGGGGAAAGAAGTCAGAAGAGCTTGCTGCTATTTCAGGACATTGTATGGGAAACTAGTGTGTTTTATTTCCTTTTGAGACTCGTGTTGAAATTAGGAATCTGTCTCTCCTGCCACGGGGCAGGGAGGGAAGGCTTTTTTCCATTACCTTTCCAAATAAGTGTGGTGTCTCAAGTGTGGAGGTATTTGATGCAGCTGGTGTTGAGGAGGTGGAGCTGTTTGCTGGAGAAATGCACAATTGTTCTGCTTCCTTCCCATTTTGCATCAGGATTTTTAGCCACTTCCCAAATGAACACCATTTCTTCACACTAAAACCTCTTTCTTTATTCATAAGACTTCATCTTCCTCAGTTTAGTATTCTCTATGTCAGAGTCCTTTCCTCTGTGTCAGCCTTGGGCTCCTCCTCTGTATAGAAGGACGTGTGAAGTTTTATTCATGGTTTTGTTCTGTCAGTCATGCCTGGTCAAAGACGTTTCCCATTGGTATAAACTGGGTAATTCCAGGTTATTTTTTAAAAAAATCATTGAAGTGTAAATGAAAACTGTCTTAATGGTGCTGAATATTCAATTAATTGAATGAGAAGCTTACATTTGAATGGTGGTGTTTCAGTGCAAAAACATCTCAAAAATACTACTTTAAATAGAAATTTATGAAATATATAAAGGAGAAAAGTTCAGATAAAGATTTTACTTCTGAACTAAACAAGGTATTCGTGCTTCAACCTCAAATGGGCTCTTGAGCAGGAAAGTGCTGGTATAGTTCAGAGACAGCAAATGAACACAAAAGCTTCAGAAATTAAAAATTTCCAAATTAAAAGTTGCTGATGAAAGAAAACAATGTGAAACCTGCATGCTTGAAAGCCTGGATGTTAAAATTGTTAGTCATTCTGTGATCATTATGAAAAGTGAGGACATTTCTATCTTATTAAAAACCAACCAACACCAGTAATTTCTTTATGGATATTCTTTGTTTATTTGTTGTAGAGTCACCTATTTTGGACATTTTAAGGCTTCTCACTGGTATTAAAGTGCAGTGCTGCGGACTGCTGAAGTCTGTGATGACTTCTGTGGCCACAGTACTACTGAAACCTGCAGTAGGACTGGCGTTATTTCTGCTTTATTGGCTGCTCTGCCTTTTTTTAGCTGGATAGGCGAGGGGTTGCTGCTGCGCTAGGGACCCTGGAGGGCTGACATTCAGCCGTGAAAAATGGAGATGGCTCTAGCCTGGAAGATGAGATGTGAGCATTTTACTTCAGGACTTTTCAAGAGTGGGATTTGGCTATCTTCAGAGCCTTGTTGAAAATGTCAGGAAAGATGAAGGTGGTCTGTAAATGCAGTGTTTTGGATAAATATTTTTATTTTGGTCCAAAATCAGAGATCACAGCTGATTGATGAGATGGCTTGTAGGCTGTGCTTGGTTTGCTGGGAAGGTCGGATGTTGTTTTGGAGGAGCCTTTGCTCTCACAGCAAGAACCATATAGTTCCCAAGAAAACTCTCTTCTCCCCTGTGGCCATGCGGACACTTGAAAGTGCTTCTTTCAAGCTCAAAGGTTCTGTTGTTTTGCTGAAAAGCAGCAGGAGTTTCTAAAGGACACAGCAGGGCCTTTATCTGTGTTTCACAAGCATTGCAAATTCCCTTGGTTACCTTCGTGTCTGTGTCCTGGGAGCTTGCTGCACCAGTTGTGTCCCAGTGATAGCAAAGCAGAAGAACTTCCAAAGAATGAGCAGCCGCCTTCTCAGAAAACTCGTTTGTGCTTCATAGCAATGTGGCACTTCCAGAGTGTTTCCTCAGCATGATTAATGATGCACCAGGTAAAAATCCACCTTGACTAAACGCGGGGAGTGCCATTCTTAATATATTCTTGACATGCTACCATTTTGCTCTTGTGTCTTTTTTTGTTTTGTTTCTCTGTGATTCAACCTACACCATGAGGTATTTATCTCTCAGCCAGGTGCTTATTTGTAGGACATCAGCTGTGTGGTTTTTTTATTAGATCACCATTTCTTTGCAAATTACCTGTTTGGATGGGAACTGCTGTCTTAGGAGTACTTAACTCCAGTGAGGAAATGGTTGTTCCTTCCAAGGAAAAGGCTGGAAAACAGTAATGCTGATGTGCTCTTTTTAAAGTCCTGGGATTAGTGTCTTAAATCTTCTAAACTATGACTGTGAGGGTTCCTTTGTTTCTGATCCCCACTTCTCTTTTTCAGGCACAGCTGGAAGCTCAGAGGGCAACTCAGGATTTTCAGAGGGCCACTGAAGTGCTGCGTGCTGCAAAAGAGACCATTTCGCTTGCTGAGCAGAGGCTACTGGAAGATGACAAACGTCAGTTTGACTCTGCCTGGCAAGAGATGCTCAACCATGCTACTCAGAGGGTAATACAAACTTGCCCCAGCATCTGTCTTTTCTGTATTTTGTGTTCTCCTGGGGTGGATGGGGCTTAGTTTCTGAAAGACTAAATTTTTTTTATTGGTCCACATACATGTCACGTAGGAAATTAGACTATGTGAAATTATGAAGCCTTAGGTTAAATGATTTGTGCCTTGGGCACAGCCTTTGTCTGGCTGTGCTAGGAGCTAGTGAAGTAGCTTTCTAAAGAAAAAAAAAATTACCATATGTATAATAGGGATAAACAATGTCTTAAGGTGTATCTGCATTCGGAGTTATGCCAGAATAATTGCATAGGGGTGGCTATTCCTGGAAACACTTAGTCTGGAAAAACAGGGACATGTTCCAATTTTAGTATAACCTGTTCTTAGTATGCAGTAAGTTGAACAAGGCACTTCTCTTTGGAAATATGTGGTTGAATGTAAAATCACTGAAAAATGTGTACTGCATTTTAAGCTTGCGCACTGCTGTAGCCCGAATTAACTTTCAAATTTAGACAAGATCTTACCTCCTTTGTAAAGCCTTTTTAAATCTACAGAAGAGATGTGCCATCTAACAATGAAAGACTGTATTCATTTCAATGAATTCAGTCAAGAATTTTTCTATCATTTGCCATGTCTCTTTTTTTTGTAGGATTTTTTTTAACATGAAAGAACCAAAAATTGAAGTTAAAAACCTTTGTTCTGTCAGAGTTCCTTTAATATGCCAGTGAAGCTGAACTTGCTATTACAAATATGCCAGTGTGCCATACAGTGTTCTGTTGTCTTGCCGTCCTCAATGCAGTGGCTCTGTTCTGTTGCAGAAGATTCTCAGTTATATGAAAGCCTCTATTTCAGAGTGAATTGTAAAAACCAGCTGCCTGATGAAGAAACAGGGAACAAAAAGGATGTTGGCTGTGTGTAGGGGAGAGATGGAAACCCTGGTTTATGTTAAAAAAGAGAACACAAGCTCCATGGTATTGTTTGTGTTATTGTCCGTTGTGATTAGGTATTTGCAGATCTAGTAACCTCTGTGTGTTTCTGAAGGGAGGGAGCTCCACTTTTGCAGTGCATGGGCACCAGGACCTCAGCAGCTGCTGTCTTCCCTAGTTGTTATCCCCTTTCAATAGGAGGGAAGTCCAGAAATGCATACTCAATTTTGGATTCTCAGAACAGATAGGTGAAAAAAACTGGAAGCATCTAAGGCATTGCTGAGAGCTCCTGACTGCTAAACTGCTGAGATCTGGTGGAGAGTGATAGCAGTCACATATTCGATACCGTTCTGTAGGTGAGAATAAAATGAAAATTCATAATTTTCATAATGAAAATTCATAATCATAAAAATGTAGTAATTTTCAATAATGAAAATTCATGTTGGGGTGGGTGAAGAAAGAAATGCTAGCAATTTTGAGAGTTCAAATGGATTCCCCTTTTTCTTGGATATTTCAAGGGGATCCCCATGTCCTTCTATAAGCCTTAATCCTTCCCTGACAGTCTGTGAGAGGAGTACACCCGAGATGGGCAAACCCGTGGATTTAGAGCAGCAGGTGGCTGCTGACAGGGTTTGGTGAAGTCATGGCTGGTGGTGGTGACGTGTCATCACTCAGTGCAGAATATCTGCCTGCCAGAGGACTGCTTCAAACCATAACGTCTCTAATGGTTACAGCTGAACAGTAAATAGCAACCTTAGAGTTATTTACTGCAGTTACAAAATCTCCTTGGCACAGGCTGGGTCGTGTAGAGCAGATGATGGCTTCTTGAATGGAAAGTGTGTTACCCACCCTCTTCCTGGTGCCTAAAATAGTCTGGGTAAGCTCAGTTCCCAGAAAGTACCTATCTGTACCTTTCCAGGGTACAGAAGATTTTGAAAGAGTTACATGGAAGTTTGGTGGTTTTCACTACCCGTACTGGGGGTCTTAAGGCTAGGGCCAGAGCCAAGAAGGGTGAAAACACTGTTGGAAGCCCTGACTGAACAGACCAGGCATTTGTTGACTGAGTTTTATAACTTCTTTAGGAGCAGAGTAAATAAATACTTCCTTGGTTTCAGTGCACGCAATTAGTTAAGTGCTTAGTGTTCAGTAACAGAACATTGGGGTCTTGAGGTGCAGAGAACGTCATCATTCTCTACCAAGCTATGAGTGAAAACAGGTTGGAGGATGAGATCTACTAGAACAAAAGTTCTCTGTGACTACCACAGTGTTGCTTTTAACTCAGATTGTTAACTGTTAATTACGTTAGAAATTACAAATGGGAAAAAATTGTTTCTGAGGGTGAAGGCTGAGGGTTAAGAAATAGGTTTCTTCTACTTCCACGCGTGAAATCACTCTTGGAGAAAGTTTCTGCACTCTAGTTGTTTGGATTTGCTGGCTTTTCTGCATGTGTTTATAAATGACAGTTGTACTGGGCAGAGAAGGATCTTGCACTGGGCCTTGTACAGCAATGAATCAAGTGCAGAAAAGCACCTCTGTGCCAAATGTTAGAAGTGGGCTGCTATTTCAGTTGCTTCTCTATTGATAGAAATGCCAGACAAGAATAAAGTGGATTTATTTACTATTCTTAGGCAGAGGTAGCAGGCTCTACTGAATTAATCTGAAATTTGGAACAAAACCTGAGCCCTGTGGCAGCTCGGTAGCTGACAATGCAAGCAGAGAGCATAAGGGAAGAGGGTAGGCAAGAGAAGAAATCATAGAATCACAGAATGCTTTGGGT
>NW_010132786.1:0-6308 GCF_000699245.1 Pterocles gutturalis
AGAGTTAACTTTAAGCATTCTGTGCTTAAACCACGACAACTGTTTGAACAAATAACCTAGCTGGGCATGAAGACGCTTCTGGCATAGGTGTCTTTGTGTATAAGACCAGAGTCAGATTCCCCCAGTTGTTCTCTGAGGGATGAAACTTGCTGTGACTAGGAAGATCCCAGCTGAAGTGAATGAAGCCTTAGTGACGGTTTTATTAGAGGACTTTTATAGACAATGTGGTTATTATTTTTTCTGATTTTGATTATTGGCCCATTCTGGTGTATGTCCTTCCTCAGGTGGCATTCAGCAAGAAAAGCCAACCTCGTGAGTATATTTTACTATGTTTCCTCCCCATTCCTTGGCATGTGAGTTTGCCACCCATCATCCCTGCTTCAAAAGCAAGGACCTTGCTCTGCAGTGCTGTCAGGAGCCGAGGTGTCTCAATAGAAGCTTCAGTATCTGGCTAGCTACACAGAGCTTCACAGACAGATTGTTCAGTTGTGAGATTATGAAGTGATAAACATTTCCCCAGGAAAAGCAGATGCTTGCCTTGACAAATTTCCAGACCAAATGCGTAGACAGACTTAGAAGAAGGCTGAAGAACTAATGGAGAACTCCTCAGACACCTATCTGTGATCCAGGTGTGAATATTTCAGTTCGGCTATGAAGAGGACGGGGAACCTTCTGAATGATACGAGAGATCAAATCCCTAGAACAAGGCATAGACACTTTATCCATGAAAAAAGTGAGGAAAAACATTCCAGGGCTAAGGGAGAAGAAAAAGGGACAAGAATTTGAAGGTGAGTGAGCAGCAGAGCGATTGGAGCTGTGTGCAGGAAGATGAGATGCTGTGCGGATGAGAGGAAAGGAAACCATTGATTTCAATCAGCAAGTCCCCAGACAAGGACGATGGCTTTAATTTTGGGACCCGAGTTTTCTTTAGTCATCAGTTAAGCCATTCTTTCCCCAGTGGGTGGAGGTGTTTTAAGAGTCCAGCTCGTCCCTGAGAACTGCTTAGAAAGCTGGAAGGGTGCAATGGATACCTCTCTTGTGCAAGAGCACTTCTGCCCCTTCCCTGCAGAGAGAGGAGCCACTTGTCAGATTTCCACAGGAAATGGAAACAGACCCAGATATCTTCCTTAGAGATGAAATAGAAGCCGAGATGACAGAACAGCAACTGTGGAAGAAACAGATCCTTTCCCTCTGCCTTCTTTTTCTATAAATGCATTAGCATGGTAGCCGAAAGGCAATACAGACTGACTCATGAGTAAGCAATGGCTTTAGTTGCTTTTATTTCATCAGCTGGGTCCACCAAGGAAAACAAGTGACAATTATTCTGCATTCTTAAACTACTGGTGAGTAAAACAGACACAGTGAATTTCTTGAATAAACAAAAGAGTAAGTTCCCCTTCCACTTCTGATGCTTAACTGCATGCAGCTGTTCACAGGTATTCCACATCGTCAGAGCTGCGGAGTTTCTCTGTTCACCTTTGACAGTAAAATGGAATTTGTCTGTAAGTAATTCTTGCTTGTTTAAAGCTGTGTGCTGCATTTTCTGCCAGGTCCTGGGAAGCCAACCTGAAAAAAAAATATTGAACAACATACCTAGAAGGACAAGGTGTAAGACTTCATGGGCAATTGAAAAAAAAATATCTCTGTATTAACATTAAAGTTTTTGCTGTAAGAAATATAAAAGTTAGAAGGTTTTGTAATTAAAAATTGCATTTTTATTAGAACTTTTTTTTTTTTGAAATGTGAACAGCATTTAATTCAGGCATCCAATACTTTTCTCTGTCACCAGACTCGGTATTATAAACATGGGATTCTATTGTGTGATTTCCAGCTTGCCCACATAAATATACTTGTGGTAAGAGTGTATAAGCGTGTAAAAGTGTGGTAAGAGCTACAGGTGAAAAGCACATTCACAGATTCAGAAACCTGGAGAGAGCTTAATTCCAATTTATTTGGGATCTTTCTTGTGTGAATTGGATATTTACATGCTTATTAATGTGTTATCAAAACCTGCATTTTCAGGTATACATAGATAAACAACTGAAGATATCCCCATCTGAAAAAAAAATAGGGTGAAAATAAAAAATGCTGTGAAAATGTAGAATTCACTTTAATTGCTGAGAGATACTAATGCCTTCATGAGAACTGCAAGCACAGCAAAACTGATGAGAAAAGTATTCATGTTTCTGCAGTACTTAACACTTAAGAAGCTAATATGGAGCTTTTGAGATATTAAACACTGAAGGTACTTCAGGTTCCTTTGAGGAGCTTCAAAAGTCAAACCATTTCCTCCTGTACTGCAGAAAGCTTCTAATCATTTTGGTCATCCCCCAAGCCAGCTCACTGCCCAGCAGCGATGTCTGCAGGACCCAGGGAACAGTTTTGTCTGCAAATCTCCAGTACTCATGGTTGGATCATGACTTGGGTCTTGGCAGTGACCTGGTTAAGGGCTGGAAGATGCCACCAGCTGCTCCACTGCTTGCTGTGGTTATCTTCTGATCAGCTCTTGCTCCAGCTGTAGGTTGAAAGGTCTTGCAGGGTGATACTGGGGTGATGAGAGTGGAAGCAGAGCTGTTCTTGAATGTCAGTCTCAATGCCTGGAGTGAAGTTTATAAGAAAGTGTAGACAAAACCAGAGACATAGCAGTATGTGATAAAAATTGCTGGTGAAACTCAGAGTCTTGGTCTCCTTGAAGACTTGGGATAAGACTGGGGGCCTTTGCCCCGTATTTTTGTCTCACAGACTTTGCACCAGCTCCTAGAATAAGGCAGGGCAAGTCCACAGACTGTAAAGAGGAGCAGAAAGCTGTGCATTTCAGCGCTGCTCAGCAGGGAGAATTTTCCCAGATCCAGATTTCTTTTTGCCTCCAGAGTGGGACAAAGGGGACGTGATAGGGGTGACATTTTTACCTGTTAAAGGACTTCCAAAACTGTGAAGATCTCCTAACAAAAGGACCAATGAAGTGTCTTGGTCCTTCATGAGGTGCGCACAGCATCGTACATGGGCTGTGCATGCTTTCAGCTGCAGAAGAAATGTGCAGTGTGCTGGGAAAATTAATTGCATCCTTGAATGCTACAGCTAAAAATTATTATTTTTTTCCTTCTCTTTTCCTAGCAAACCCATTTATGCATCACAGAGATGGAAAATTCTTCTAAGATGAACAGGTAAACATCTCCCCCTTTCCCACAATCAGACCTATTGAGATAATTTGGGGTTAGGATGGGATAAGCCTTTTAATAGGCTTAAGGCATTTAATGCAGGACATCCATGACTCATTAGCTCATTGCTCTTCACTGATGTACAGAACCTTTCTCTTCATATGAGATTGTTCTTATCTGTCTTGATGTACAAGATCTTTCTCTTCATCTATTTCTTAGCTGTCTGTTATGTTGACAGCTAAGCACTGACTTTTCAGTGCTCATGCCTTATGTAACAGACAGCTTGTA
Source organism: Pterocles gutturalis (assembly GCF_000699245.1). Lineage (NCBI taxonomy): Eukaryota > Metazoa > Chordata > Aves > Pterocliformes > Pteroclidae > Pterocles > Pterocles gutturalis. The sequence continues at coordinate 3,447 of NW_010132786.1, forward strand.
ACAGTCACGCAGATAAGCAGGGAATGACTTTATAATGTTGCTGGTACTTTGCACCATGCAGGAATTTTTTCCTTCACTATAAGTAGATAAAAAGCAGCAGAGGTATAACCTCCAGTGAAATGAGCCCTGCTTTGGATAACATCACCGCAATACTTTGGCACAAAAGAAAGAAATTTGCTTTAATTCTCACAGCAACAAGTCGACAAATCATAACCATAGCCAACAAAACTCCAGCTGTTCTGCCTCTGTGCTGTTCTGAGTTTCTGAGAAATGCACATTTCACCTGCAAAATGTGTTGGGTTCATCTTCCAGTCTATGCCACATTAGTAGAGCCTCATATGAAATATGATGTCAGTATGGGTCACTGTACTTCCAGAAATGCTTAACACATGAGAAGGTTCACATGAGACCAACAACAGCTGCAAGAGAAAACACTGAGGTACTGAAAGAGCTTTTAAAATAAAAGAAGATGGAGAAATTAAAAGATAATACACTTCAAATACACACGGGCATGCTGCGTAATGAAAGGTAATGATGGAATCTTCCAGCTATAAAGAAAAATGCATGGAAAGAAAAATTGTTTGGAGGCTAATAAACAAAACCAACACTTCTGGTTTAGGAAGTCTCAGGCCATATTAAGGTGAAGGGACATTTTGGAGATCTACCTCTGTGCTTGACCTGCTCTTTTTCCCATACCTAACTATTTATGCTTGACCCTACATGAGCAGAAGTTAGATGAACATTTTATCTGACCCTGAATGATTCCTATTTCATCATTTGTTGCCATTGTCTGAAATAATACTTTGCGATAACAAATGTACCTAAAAAACTCATTGCTTCATCTGCCACTGAGGCAGTCAAGAAATCAGTCTGCTATAATGAGTACTTTGTGATCACAAGATCTATTTTCTCTTCACTCCAAGGACCATGGGGAGAGCTGTACATTTTTGTTTTCCCTTTTGTGGCTTGCCTGGCCTTCTAGGTGTATCACATCTGTTCACCAGATCTCAGAGACCTTCAGGGCTGTTTGCTGGTACACAGGGTGCCTAAGCTTTTCAGGTACAGGCCTGTATTCTGGAATGGAGAATTTCTTTTTTCACCCATCTGGACATCACAGTTTGACTAGAAGGTACAATTTGATGTTCTTGGGTACTCATTTCATCAGTCTTTCGGGCACACTTCAGAAAGAGTTGGGGCTTCTCTCTGTATGACCAAACAGCCTGAAGGAAAATTATCATGAATATTTGTAAATATTTTCCTTACATGTTTCTTTACATGATTCTCTCCAGACCTTTTCTTAAAAGGGACATGAAAATTTATTGTCCAATGGTCTCAGCGTTCTCACATCTTTTATATTTCTGCAAGAGCTACAATTTTGTGTTTTTATTCATTTTTCTTTCCTTTAATGCTACAATTCTTCCCTGGATAAGTTGTCAGTAATTGCAGTCCCTTTCTTGCAGCACATGTCTAAAATAATAGCGCTGCTCTCTCAAAGCGTGGGCTGACAGCACTTTGGAGCAGGTTGTAGTGCTTTTTAGAAATGCCCTCCAGTGATTTATAGTAATGTTCTACTTGAATGGCTTACTGCTCCTGAAAGAGCTGGTTGAACTTTTCATGCAAAAACATCACTGCAAGACATTTCTTTCAATTTGGGTCTACCTTTATTCTATCCATGTTAGTGTCACTAAGGCAAAAACTAGAGGCTGCCCTTTTCATAGGAAGGTGCCTCATCTGTTGCCCTTGTGTCACCATTTTTATCTTTATTTTTTCATTCACATCATAAGTATTTTAGAATAGCTCACTAGTTCTTTGACAAATGGGATAAATGTATCATGTTGAAGAAACCATGGTGGTTTGATTATTTGGTCAATCAATGCTTCAGAGTTTCCAAATATCTGCAATTCATGGGGGATATTTTGAGGTTTTGAGATTTGTTACAGTGTTTCTGAACTGACTTATTATCTTTACTTAGGTTTTCTAAGGATTATGACTTTCCAGGGCCCATATCCCAATATTTCCACAAATAATCAAAATTTCGTATTTATCCAGTTCTAGACATAATCACCATACTCTTTCTAGCTGTTCAGAGGATCTGTGATCCCAGTCTGACCCTCCTGTCTCCCATCTTGGCTCTGGGTTGCCATTGGCTCTTCTGCTGATCCATTCAAGTCCTCCCTTGCTGACTGTGTGACCCTTCTTCCAGTGGCCAAGCACCATCACTGGCCATTGTAACCTGACTGCTCTGCCCATGCTGCAAGGATGTAACTGCCTCCCCAGCCATAACACCTGTCAGAATCCTTTTCCAGATGAAGCAATGAGAAATATTTTTGCCTTTCTTAAACTGGCAACAGTACTCACAATTTACTTTTCATTTTATTTATCTCCTATCTTTTTATTTCTGCATTTGCTTTTGTAACAATTTAATACATTTTTCTTACCATTTCCAATTACTTACAACTATTTGATGGTCTACTTCTGTGCCTGACTCATATGCTCTATATTTGATTCTGAGGTTATTTATTTACTCTGCATATAGCTCTTGGTTGACTTGCTACGGGCTGTCAGAGCATTCCCATTTGAGCTCCTTCATACTTCATGACCACAATTAATCTGTCACAACATTGGTTCACATTTTAAGATTTGATTATTAGTCAGCCATTTTGCACAGGTTGGCAATACACTTATTTTATGCTTTTCCTATGGAGTTTTAAGTATGGTCTTTAAATAAGTATCATTTGTCTGGACTGAAAATACTTTTGGACGAATTTGTTGGCCTTCTACGACAGGGCCACAGCGCTGGTGGATAAAGAAAGGGCAACTGTTGTCATCTACTTGGATTTGTGCAAAGCCTTTGACACAGTC
>NW_010132787.1:0-3623 GCF_000699245.1 Pterocles gutturalis
CCTATCCCAGCTGGACCCAGGACAAGTAGGTACATAACATTTCTTTAAAACTGTTAATAAAATTCATTAAAATACCTGGAAGCAACTAGAATTCTCTTCTTCCTTTCCTTTGCTACTGTAGGCAAAATCAAACCCACCAGAAACATAAGGTAAAGGAATTATTCAATAACACTTGGATGCACATGCAGCGATGTGTATAGTTATTCTGACTTCGAGCACTCAATTTCAATTGAGGTATAGCATGTCATTTTAAAGACTAGATGTAATCAGATTCTTCACCTGCAGATATTCTGTCATGGAGGTACACTGTTTAAACCTGTTACTTTGCCAGACAGGCATCTCCCATTGTGCCTATGCAAAACTTCAGGCAGTTTTCCTTGACCTGTTGAATTCCCTCCAGTATTATCAGATATATTTATTTTGATTGCACTCGGTATTCTACTTAGTGTCTCCCAAACTCACCTTTTTCCTAACCTCTCAAGCCTTCAATATTCTAGTTAAGGTCTGTTTTCTAGATAATCTCCAACTAATCATGACTGTGACTCTGAGATTAAAAGGTACCACCTTTAGCATATATTCCGCACTTGAAAGTTACTGGATAAAAACGAAATTAAATTAGGAAGTAAGGATTAGGTTGATGTTTGAACTTTACTTTCACTCATGTACACTGGATGCTGAAATCTGACTGCACTTGGTCATTAACTAGTTACTGGTTTAGGTTCAGCTGTAAATTCTAGGACACCATTTTCCCTTTAGTTTATTAGCTGTAAGATTCTCTTTTTGCATTTCTTAATTTTTTTCTAGATCATCAGCTGTCTATACTAGCTCGTAAGACACAGACATAAAATCAGTGTATTTGGAGCTGCAATTGAGAGTAACTACTTACTAATATAATTGCCTGAGTATTACTTAACCCATATGCTGGTTTATGTCTTTCTTAACCTAGGTACATTATAACCTATTGTCACAGTTCCTTTACTGGTGGAGGTGTGTATGTTTTAAAGTGGGAGATTTTCTACACACATATAACAGGAGAGCTGTAGATTGTCAGTCTCAGTAACCAGTCATTAATAAATATCAGGAAAGGCTGTTGAAAAATAATAACATCACTATGGAAAAACAAATACTCTCACTGTGGAAAACCAATCTTATGAGTCTGTATTTTACAACAGTCTTGTAAACATGATTTTGTTAGGACTTTCTTGGTAGCATACTTTTCAGAGAATGAGTCGAGCTGAAAGTTAAAACAGATGTAAGAAGCTACATTTTGCCTTAGGCATGCTTTCACTAATTTTAGTTTGTTATTATTCAGTTTGGTGAGTTTGTTCAAGTTTAACATTTCAATTAGTTGTGCAACTACTTAAAAAGAAGTATCATATAAAGTAGCTTGTATTTTAGGAGATCCTGATGTTGATTCATAATATGGAAAGTACTTGCTCATGCCGTACAAACACGTTTGATCAAACCTAGAGGGCTTTACCCCAGGGGCAGGTTCTAGAAAGAGTGGAGATTCCCTTCTCTGCCATTGCATAGACACTGGCACCTGTCCCAGGAAGGAGGAAAACATAATCACTAAACCCTGCTAGGGCTTTGTGAGTTACTAACATCTGAACTAATCAGGAACATTTCTCTTCCCATTCCTCTTGACCCAATTTTCTACAAAGGAGTAGTATGTAAGAACATATTGAATAATCATATGCCAATCACTGTACTTCTGAAAGAGAAAATAAATCTAAATAATCAGTGTTATTACCCATAGGTGAGCCACAGAGTGGCTCATAAATAAATAAATAAAACAACCAATCACAAAATTCCTCTTGATTCTAGTACAGTTCTTTCTTTAATGTTTTGTTGAGATATTTCACTGAAAGCTTAGTAGAACACTGAGCAACCAGCACTATTTCAGATTTGAGCAGCTGAAACATTATGAGTACAAAAAAGAAAATTCTTAAAGGTAAAGTGTTCGGTACATTCATTATACACCCTGTCCTTAAATACGCATATGTAAAATCAAAGGATATTATGAAATTGCATTATACATTTTTGGCTTCACTAGCATTATATTCCACTATTAGTGTCACTAAGATGAATATTTGTATTCACATATGCTTCACTAGGCTTTTTTACAACTGAAATTGTCATCTACCACTGAAGCCATCTCAGTATCTAACTGGCAAGTATGAAGATCAGAGAAAACAGAAAAGACTGTTTGGAAAGAATAAAGAGAAAAAAATGTTACTATTAACCTGAAACCGAATTATACTCCCTCCAGATTTGTATTGGGCCTGCTTAACTGCTGCCTTGCTAATTTGATCCTTTCATCTGTCCAAAATGTGTTTATAATAATAATAAATTAGAATAGTAGTATTTTTATACACAGAATGATGGATGGGATTCATTTCTATAAAATAAAGCATCCAGTCTAAGTGTCAAACTTAATCTCCTGTAGTCTAAGTTTAACATTTAAACAGCAATGAAAAGAACTGAGGGTCACCAGAGGAGAAAATCCAAGTATTTTAGGCATTTATTGCAGAATGTTCTGAACTGCCAGCTGTAGATTCCACTGAGTATCCAAAGCAATTAGTTTATACTCATGATTTACTTTCAGACAGCTCAGGTTGGATGATGTGAATTGTATGCTTTTAATTTTTAGGTGGCTTGAAGTGAAACTATAGGCAAGAGGGAGAAAAAATACTACTCTTAAAACACCTGGTGGGTTTGGAACACGTATTCAACCAGTTACATTTCAGCAGAATAAGAAAAAGCACAAAATTCATGAGTATAGTCTGTTTCTGAGACATTTGATCCTAAAAGATTTTGCAGTGGTCAAAACTCATGGTTGATAGAAAAAATCCAAAGAGGATTTGATTCTGTGAAAAATCTCAGGTATAGCCTAATGTTCAAAGTCATGAGTTTCTGATGTATCATTTATGGCATGTTAACAGTAGTAGAGTGGGAAAGAATTAGTTTGAACTAAAAAATGATGTAATTTTTGACTCGTTCCTGGTTTTCTGGGAAAGCAGTATCTGCAGATGGGTATTACATGTCTACAACTCTAATACAGGCCCATTCAATGAAAACTTTGTAGACATGCAGAGCATGAACTGTATTTTCCAGCAGGCTTGTTTGTAAAAGATTAAAAGCATTAAATCTGTGAACTCATTTCTGAGGAGATCTAGGGTAAACATATATGAAGAGCTTTCTGAGGGCCTCAGTCCAGGGCTCCACTAAGCAACTAAACAGGTCTGAACTAAGGACAACTGATAGGGCAACCAGTATATTCTTGAATACATTTTCATCAAGGAACCTAATATAACATAGGTCAGATGAATCATGCATAAGACGTGCCTACTTCACTACATTTTTTAAAGCTCAGGTAGATGTATACCTTGGTTCAGAGTATTTCAGCATTTTGAACAGATCTTCTATATCCTTTGGTAAGTAACTATTTGCCAAAAACTTTTCTTGCTCTTTTCTTCATATTTTGTTCATCTTTCTCCTTATCTGGTGCTTATACCTTCTCTTTCCTGAATCCTACCAGCTACCTTTCTGTGATCCTTCCTTCCCTTCCTTTGCCTTTGCCTTTGCCTTCAGCTTTAGATTTGCCTTTGTTTCCTCTTTCC
>NW_010132787.1:3660-12387 GCF_000699245.1 Pterocles gutturalis
TCTTTCCCTTCCACTTTTTGTCATTCAATGTTACCTCCCCACTACACGCTCCTTAGAGCGAGACCAACAATATATTTGTTTTTGTACGTTCCTTTGCAAATGGGGACGGTTCTTGACTAATCTTCTATTACAGTTATAAATATATGCAAAAAACCCCATACAGTTTTTTAATGTGAGGAATAATGCTGGCTGTCCAGATTTCTACAAGGTTCAGTTAGCCATTTTGTGTGGCAACAAAGTAAATTGCTGAACAGGCTTTCGTTCAGTGCCTAAGAAAGTGTTCTTACCACTTCTGCACTAAGAAAGACAGAATCAAAACATTTTTTTTTAACCACATTTAGGTAGTGAGTTTATAATAATTTATGAAAGGAAGCTGCCCTTTTTGAAAGCATGCTGCATAGTAAATATCTGAACAATTTCAGTTCTTTATTATCTGTCCCAGATTATAGTATTCACAGAATAAACAGTTCTGTTGTTCGAAACATAAAATTGTCATCTGTTTACGTCTTATATTCTTACGATGTCCAACATTCTCATGAAACCTGAACATTTAGAAAGAAGCATATCCACATTCTTCTGAAGGCCTTTTACATAAAGGGTACACACACATATTTAAAAACAGGTGTATGTGTAACCTTATTATAGCTTGTGTATAAACATACATATTTGATTACTGTTTTTCATTCCTTTACACATTCTTGTTCTTTATGATCTATTATTTCTTTCTGGCTATAAAGCAGTAAGTGCCAACACCTCTACAACTAATGAAGCATATATCTCTGCTTTGAATACATTATAGTCATAGCACTAAAGAAAGAGCATTTGGGGAACTTTTAATAACAATAAAGCATGTGTTGTTCTTCTAATATGTTTTAACTTCACTGCTTCTGTAATAACAATCAAGTTTGCTACATTCATGCTACAGGTGGAAATGCTTTCCTGGTTTACATAATTCTGCAGTACTGTACCTTATTGAAACACAAGGGAGAAAAATCTCTTTCAGATTAATAGATTTTTCTAAAATGCAGTTTCTGTATTCTAGGGTTGACATGATCTTCAAAATAAGGAAAAATACTAAAAATAAAAATTATGTACTAAGACCTATTGTCTTTTCTGTCAAATTGCATGAAAGATTTCACTTTCTTCCGTGTCATCTATTGTTAGAGGTAAGATAAATTTTTCACTACAAAAGAAGAAAAATTGTCAAAGCTAAACCGAAATGCACTTTTTGTTCCTTTAGTAGCAAACTATGCAAAAAAGAATTCAAATGAACCTACCAAAATACTTGTAATATCTGACTCCTTGTGTAAAGTGAATAAAGTGTTCTGAGAACAATAGAGAATTCATACGAACTTAGATTGCCAGAAAAAAAAACACCACATAATTTCTATCATAAAGCCTAACAGAAATGAGTAGGGAAAAAAGACATGATCATTTATGGTATGAAATGTGATATGTCACATTCCACACAGCAATTAGGTAGAATGAGGTAGAGAAAATATCTTTCTAGTTTGAGACAAGGCTTGTACCTGCATCACATGATCTCATACATGAAGTTTGATGATACAAAAGGAAAACTGTGATGTACTCCCAATTTTCCTTTGGAATGTTTTTGGAAAAACTCCCTTTATTATATTTTGCATTGTCCCTCCTACTTTATCAACTTGAGAATTACCTCAATCATATTACATTCCATTCCTGATAGAATAAATCTATTCTACTTTATCTGGCAGGAATTACTACTGGGCGTCAATATCTGGCAACAGAAAAGTATTTTTAATATTTCAATATTCATTTCTCTCCATGGACCTCAATGAATCTAATTCACAACCATTATTCTGACTGAAAATTTGGTCAACACCCAAAGCAACTTAATCAGAAATCACCTTCTCCTTGAAAATCTTTTTAAAACAGGTTAACAAGCATTCAAGATCATCCTAATTTTTATACTTTGCCAAACTCACTAACATATCCAGTGCTGCCCTCTGGTGCTTTCTGTCATTCATAGGCTCCAGGAACACTCATCTCACACAACGTATCTCTATAATTGGCATTAACTGGCACACTGATTGGCAGAGCGTAACCTACCATGTCATGCCTAGAAGTGGTCCGTCTATGTCAATACGGAAGGAGAAGAGGTGGAATGCATGCAGCAGAACTCAGTGTCACTACCCTGGATGGAAGATAAGACTTTGGTCTTCAGGGCAGGCTGTCCATCATGATGCTAAAACACTGAAATTTAAAAATGGAAAAATACACTTTTCCTATATATATGCCAGTCGTGAGTTAATGCAAATGTCAGGAAAATGACCACTTTATCTTTCCTCTTGAACCCTCTGCACCAGTATCACCACCCCCACTTTTTTCTGTCACTCTTGATTACATCTCAAATCTGGTCTTTTATTGTGTTGCCTGAAGATACTCTACTGGTCATGTTAGACTCAATCTCTCTTTTACCCACTTTTCCCACAATTATTTCTGTACTTTCTTCTACAGTGTTTAGAAGAAGTGGTGATCAACTGCCCTCCTACAGGTTGGCTATAAGGCCATTACTATCTCTAAAAGCTGTCCTCAGTCCCCACTTTCACCACTATATCTAGAAGAAGCTAGCTAACAAAAAAAAAACCAGCTTTGAGAAACCTATTAAAGGAAATACGTTCTAATCGAGGACCGATTCTCCACTATATCTTTTATCCACGTCTTCTTTTCTGAGATTTTATATGGTTTTGGGCAGGGCAGATAGAAGCTACTGAATATATTGTAAGCACAAACAATGACCAAAAATCCCAGAAGTTTAACAACAGCAGAATCATGCAAAAACAAGAACATAATTAATGTGTGCCCTCTATTCTGACCATGAAAGGAGTCTGTTTGAAGATGCATTTATTTATGCAAAGGAAAAAGCTGATACTTTCTCATCAATACAGTGGGAATTCAGACTAGAGGCAGCAGATGCCCAAGACGTGTTTCACATGGAACAGCCTGAGTGTTGGGTCTGCTTTTTGAGGAATGCATCTCTCAATATACATTGCCAAATTTCACTGTCCTTCTAGATGATGAGGTCATTAGTGTATACTACTTTGAAATTCATATTCAGAAAATAAAGATAATATTGTGGGAAACTGATACAATATTATATAATGTAGTTTTTTTCCTTTACATTAAACATGAAAAAACTAAGCACTCTATAAGAGAACTGGTAATTGCATATATGACTGAACATGAGTTATATTTCTTTATCGTAATTCCTGACATTTCTGTCATGAATCGTCGTGTCATGTTCAGCTCAGTCACATTAGTTTATAACAGGAGACAACAAACATGACAAAATATGTCACAGTAACCCAGATAATATGCCAGAAATTTTTAGGAAAAAAAAACACCAGCCTTCTCTTTCAGATTGGACATTATCCTTCCTCCCTGCCCACTCCCCCCCAAAAAAAAATTAAAAAAGAGAATTGAAATTATATTTTACATAACTACAAGTGCAACTGAAATAATATATTTTAAAGGTTCTGTTTGTCCCTTTCTTTTTTTTTGGCATTTTTATATGTGTTTTACTAACAACAGACAGCTAAAGGAATGTTTATAAGCTAACAACAAACTTAAATGGAAACAATCAAATGTAGCTTGTAATATTGAAGAAAATTTCTTTTAGTCCTCTTTTCATAATTAATTCAAGATGAGAAGCTGACACTCAGGCATAACATTTATTATTCTATGACATTTGATTATATCCAGTTTTAAAGAGAGCCTGCTTAAAGTTCAAGCAGGTTAAGTGATCTGGTCAAGGTTATGTTGTGAAACTTTGTACTGAATTTATTCTGGAGCATGGCACACTTCAGTTTCCCTGTATACCATACTGTTTCTCCATTTATGTTTTAAATCAAAAATCAAGCCAGTCTGATATAATGTTTAGCAGAACACTATGTACTGAAAAAATGAAAGCACCAGATGCTTGGTGCAAGATGTAAAACCTGTCAAAAAAAGTAATAGAAAAGCTATTTTTTAAGAATGTTTTAGTATGTAATCTGCTTATTCTGAGATTTATTCAGACTTTTATAAAAATTATAAAAGGTGATACTGTACACTAACACAGTTTGCAATTTGCAGTCTTTTCCCATGTTTTTCATTACTATGGGAACCAATTAAAACATACTCAGACTCTGCCGCATATGCTAAGTACATATTTTGTAGAAAATTCTTATCTGTCCATTACCTTTATTCTATTGCATTTTTTTCCCCTGTCTTGGGGTAGTGTGCTCCATTTTTTCCCTTTTAATAAGAGTTTTGTGTTCAAACTGGCATGTTGAAATGCCTGACATGAGAATTCTCAAACTGTCTTAACTAGATTTTGGCATTTAATAAGCTGTAAACCACTGAAGCTATTTGCAGATGAAGTCTCATTTTTGTCCATCAGCAGGGGGCTGGGAGCATAATTAATTGAGTGAAAGTTAAAAGACGGACAGCATGGTTACATTTATGCAAATATTGCAGGAGAACATCTAACAGAAAAGAAAAATAGCTTATAACTGATTGGTTTGGTTTTGGACCAAAATCCACAGGGTCCATTTAAACATTGCAGATTGTGCATATGACAATTAAGACCTACAGTGGTGGGGGATTTTCTAATATACTTTCTGCAATGGAAAAAATACAAAAAAGAGAACCTTCACTAACGGTCAAAGTTCCAAATCCAGTAAGACAATTCTATTTCTGTTTTAATCTCTTTTAGTCCTCATGAATGTTAAAATAGATTAAAAAAAAGGTATTACAAAAATCATACGATGCATGTGTCTTCAACCATATGTCAGCCTCTGCTGTTTATTTCTTTTATTAATATCCCAGTCACACACATCCTGGTACACCAAAGATTCTATTTAATTAAAGTTAGTTAAAAGCTTAAACCACAGAGATCAGGACAGCTGCCAGAGGTATTAACCTGGGTGCTGCTTAGGGTGATCAGAAGTTCTTTCATTTATTCTATTTTATATTGTATTTCCTTTTGAGGAGTTTTGTTGGTTTTTCTCTTCCTTCTGGCTGCTAGGGTGTGTTGGAATGATTCCCGAGTTAAAACTAAAAGCAGCAAAGATAAACATTTTGATTGAAATCCTTTCTCTTTTATAACTTCGGGGCTTTTATTACATATTTCCAAGACAACAATTGCAACTTTGTTCATTGATTTCTGACTATGGATGAAGAGTATGATGTACAGCAGATAAAAGTTGCAAAGAGATTTTGCTAGGGAATTTAAACTCTCATACCTCTTTCATCCTTCCTGTGCCTAAATTTGAGCACCTTAATTCCATCAGGGTAACAAGTGGCAAATTGTTTAGTTTTATTAGGCAGAGGAAATTGTGTATTATTAATTTATGGAAAACATAATATGCTCAGATTTCTGCTGATCTCAACTTGCCTGGATTTGATGAATTCTTCCTATATTCCACAGTGTTGTCAAATATGCTAGAGTCAGTTCATGCTAAAGCTTGGAAAGGATAGGAAGAATGCACCTTTAGGATATAAAATAGTATTTTCTATGTCTGTATCAACAGGAAAGTAACACTTCATTCTCATTTATGCTAAGGCTTCTTTACACTGCTTGGCAATGCAAAGTGTTGAGCATCTTTAGACAACACTAGGTGCTTTGTGTGGGCAACTGCATCAAGCATCTACTCAACGTAGGTAATGGAATCTGGAGGGATACCCACTAACTGTATTCAGATATTGTTAAGTTCTACCTAGGCTTGTGCCAAACAAAAATTACAGTGGAAAGCATTATTTGCCATCTCATGAGGTCTAAGCACTTCTCTTTGAAGTCTGCAGTTATGTATTATTCCAAGTACCACTTATAAATTAATTAAACTTCTTAAACTTCTGAATGCAGAGACATATAAACCGACATCTTACTTTCTGTTCAAACATGGCAAGATTGACATCCAGAGCTCTACAGGTGTGTTTCTGAATGCGATTGTGAAAAAGTGATAAAAAACAATGTAAAGTACATAAAGAGGAAGTGATACTGTAGATCACTAATTTTAATCAGGCTTTGCACTGAAGTTATCATTAGACTTCCCAATATGTCATAGTTTTATTGTTGAATATTAAACATCAAACATTTAGTTTAAAATGTTTAACTATCAGCAAGTAATCAATTAGCTAATACGTAGCACCTAACTTTTACTTGTCAGGTCTCTAATAGCTGTTGCAGTCCTGTCGGTTGATAGAAGAATACTCATCATTCCATTCACTTATGAAAGAGAAAAATATCAAATATGTCAATTGCCCAGTACTCTAATATAATACAAGGCAGTGGTCGAGTACAGGAGATACTGCTGCTGTCTTAAAATATTCAGGATAAATCAGTGCTGTCTCTTTCTACATTATAATATTTCTATTAAATTTGGCATCATAAGTCGTAAAAAGTATTCAGACAATAAATATTTTCAATTATCTTTGCCATGCCTGGCAGTAATTATCGGTCTTAAATCTTATACCTATCGAAAAACACCCCCACTAAATTTGATTATTTCCATGTTTACAACACATGGGTCATGATGGAAAAAGCTTTAAAAAAACTTTAAAATCCACACTTCTTTTTTAAAGATATATAAAAACCTCCTCTGTATATTTTTTATGTTTGCCTGAGATGAGCAATAGCTGTAAATTAACACCTGAAAAATGGGCATTTGTTTTCCATGAATTTTATTTACTTTGTAAAACTGGAAATTTGGTAAGGGCCTTAGGAGGAAAGCGCCACAATGTACCTGTCTTTTGTACCTATTGTTAGCCTCATTATTAAATTTACAGTTCATTTTGGAGTCCAATAACCCACCTGTATAGCACAAAGACACCATTCAGTATCATGGCTTGAAAATAGCATTTGTCACATTATTCTCTATGAGTTGCTTTTCCACTGCTATCTTTAAGTTTCCAACCCAAGGAAAGTAAGAAAAAAGAATAAACAGACATCTGTCTTTTACTATCCACCCCTGTGGGATAAGTACCAGTTAAAACTACTGAAAAGAATGGCTATAAAATTCTAGTGGTTGTGATTCAGTCAAGCTTGTAACTCTTTCTCGGAAATCTCACGAAACAGTAATGTAGTAAACACATAACTGCTTCTAGCAAAGTTGCCTGCCAAGATAACTCTATCAAGATGGATTATGTCAAGTTATATGCAGGGTGTAAGCAGCATTAAATACTATACTTACGGGAATTATTAGGCCCTTTACTATAGAAATCAGAGTATTCTGGTAAAATTGAAGTTGACTACAAGTCCTGATGTTTGCCTGAAGTAACTAAAAAAAAGTTAATCCAGATGACCCAGAAGTTATGCTACCTTAGAGTGTAATCTTTCCAATGATTCTAATGATATAAGCAAATTATTTAAATGCATTCCCCCTGTGCTGTATTACCAAGGAACAATCTGCAACAGAGGACTTTCTGTAATAGTATCTTCTCCCTCATGGTAAACTTGATAAGAATAAATTATTTATTTCTTTATTTTTCTATAGAAAACATAATTTTATTTTTAGATTCTGCTTAGCCAACAGAAGAAGATGTATGGAAATAAAAGAAAGATAATAAATGTGAAAAATGCAATCCAGAAAATTGTTATTCAGTAACTTGCAATCTGCCATTTAAAGCAAGACTCAGTAGGTCTGGAGCTGACTCTACACTCTGTGTACTAGATTAATTAAGAGAACTCTACTTGGCAAAAAAATCCAGTCAAACATAAGCTTTTCTGCCAGTAAAGCAATGAAATTTTGGATTATGGTGAATGATTAAAAAATCATGCAGACTTTTCTGGAATATTGTTTGCGAACAAATGCAAGAATATCAGAGAAAAATCTATCAGAAAATAATCCTTCTTTTAAGCTCTTCAACATACTTCTCAACTTTTTTATTTCATATAGAGTCATGTGAATTTGAACAACAAAATTAGGAAGCTTGAACTGATTTCTTGTGAGGGCCAGAAAAAATTGTTCCTTCTTTTAAATATATATATATATTAAAAAAAGGAAGAAAAAGAAATAAAAGATGAAGAGAAAGAATGTCATGTTTTACTTATAATTCAACTTGCTAGGAATTTTAAAGGAACTGTAAACTCATATTGTGGTAAATCTTAAATTTTAGCTACCTGTTTGTTCAGCTTAAGTTTGTCTTTGTATTTATCGATTCTATCTTCCAGTCTTAGGTTTTATGTTTTATCTACACTTTTTTGTTACTGTTGTTTTTGATTGAGGCCAATGAATTTGGAAATTAATTGAAAGCTATAATACAGAAGATGGCTAAATGTATATGTTTCTTTTTAGGCTGGAGTGCCTTTGCCTTGGAACATGACTGAAAATCTTACATTGAAAAATATTGCTGCTAAGTAATGAGCCACAGTTTTCGAGAAAAAGGTAACACATTAAAGGAGTAGCACATCTGGGGAAAAGTTCAAGTGACTAGTAAGTCTCTTACAGACTCTTACAAAGAGAGATATACTGTATGTACATATTCAGACTATATCACATCACTGTTGCAAATAGATGTAAGTAGCTGTTCTGGTTGGAAGATTTGTTATGACTTTACACTATCATAATAGCATTCCTGGTGAATAAATGGTGCTGTATCATCAGCACATAGGGGCATGGATTTGACAGAAGGACCACTCACTGAGTTGGCTAGACGGCCGCACTCAGAGAGTTGCAGACAATGGCTCAATGCCCAAGTGGAGACTGG
>NW_010132788.1:0-7392 GCF_000699245.1 Pterocles gutturalis
TCTGTGATTCTGTGATTCTGTGAACTGTAGTGCTCACCAGCAAGAAACCAGTGGCACCAACAATAAAGAGTCTCAGAACACACAGGGTCCTGGTGGCTAAGAAAAGTGTCCCCCTAGACACAAACAGGAGCAGGCTCCTAAATCAACAGATTTAGGAGATGGCAGATTTCAGCCAGTGAACTAGAACTACTCTCCCAGATGTATTTAATATTTACTGAGATTTGATCTTCTAGTCTTTACAATGTCTTCCATTCGTGACTGAAACCAAAGCCTATCAAAGCAATTGCTCCATGAAAGAAACCCAAGCATTTTCTTTTTAAACCTCGAAGAGAACAACTAACAGAAAATGACTGCAAGTAGGTCACAGTCTTCCATAAAAGGAAATACAAGGAGCTATAAAAAGAAACCAAAAGCTGAGAGAATTTTGCCAGTAGAGAACTAGTGGATTTTAGAATTAATTGAATAAATAAAACTTTGTAACACATTAAGATTCAGAACACAGTGACATTAGACGCAAGACAAGTCTACAGTTAACTATTAAGCCACTAAAATTTGGACACTGGAGCATGCAAAATAACAAATGTAAGTTGGTTTGTGAACCATAGTCTCAGAAGATGCACTTTGAGTTGAAAAATAGCATTCATCTTTTCAGTCCAAGAGGTGTGCTAGACCATTATATTTTCAGAAACAATACTTCAACATAATTTTGAAGTTTAGTTGCACAGGTCCCAGTAGAAATCATGAGAATCCTTTCTCCTAAAATCTTACAGGTACCTCAAATTCCTTTGCAGTTCAAATACCCTGTGTAACAATTCTACGTTGACACTCATTTCCTAGCGTCTACATGAGAGCCATGAACAATCCTGGACACCTTTAAAGATGTTTCTTATATCTTTCAAGATAACACTGGCTAAGCCAAGGGGCACAACATAAGCCTTAGATCAAGTAACATGCACTTGGAAATGCCAGCCTCTTTTGGTGTCAAAATTTAACACCAAAACTAGCACCATCCCCAGCTTTCGGTCTCTCTGGCTCGTATGTCACGCTATGCTACAGCTGGTCATCTTTGAAATATTGCTGCACTTAAATACCATCTCAATCTGACAGCATTAAGTGACACCACAAATATTTTACAACATTCAGGTTTTTTTTTCCAAATGCGCACACAGTATTCGAAAGCTAATTTGTCTAGTTTCCTTTAGCCTTTCTGTAGTCTACCCCTCCCTCTAGCAGATAAAACAGCCCTCTAGGACCCACAGTTTTTTCTTCTGGACTTTAGCTAAACAATCTGATTTGCAAAAGATCTTAGATATTTTCCATCCTTTGACTACTTTGAGACTGCCTCAAAGACAACAGAAGTTACATCTGTCATTCTCAATTACACTACAGTCACCACTTTTCTCCTACACGAAAGGACTGCATTAGCCCTTTCTGCTAGGGTAGTAAGCACACACAGAGGCATTTGCCTAACACAGTCACAAAATCCTTTATACAGTCACTTATCTAAGACGTCGTCCCCTTCTGTAGTTATGGTCAGTATTCCTTTTTGTCCAAAGGACAGCGCTGTATCTAGTCATTAACAATCCAGGATCTAACCAACCATGCCCCAGTTACCAAGATCACCTCATGTGCTTGACTACAAAGACAAGAATACTCTTTCAAGCTCCTGTGACCTAGCCTACAACAGAAGTTTCAGTGCCAAATTAAACATATTACTGAGTCTATCCCCACAAGCTTATATACTCTCATTAACCCCATTCTCCATGTGAAATTCCAAACCAGCTGTGACCATGTGCCAGCAAACAAGTTAAACACATTACACATTCAGTGTAAAAAATATAATCCTTACCCAGCACAAGCTTGCAGACATGCCAACATAGTCGCCAAGGTTTCTGGAGGAAGCTGAGCACTTTTGGGCTGATCTTTTTCTGGAGCAAGGCCACCCAGGATAGATGGACATCTTCTCTTCAAGAAAGTCATACAGGCCTGGATGAAGGGCTCCTGAGGAAAAAAAGTTATCTTAATCTCCCAAACTGCACCCAAGCCAACATTTCAAACTTGGCAATTGCACCGTGGAAAGAACTGCACTAAGCTATCATAGTTCAGTGAAAATACTGAACTATCAGATCATGAACACTTTCCACAACTTTAAAGCTACTTATAAAATTGTTAAAGTGACTCAAGTCAGCCACTGACAGAGTGCAGAAATAAAGAGAAAAAAATCCTGCTTTACCCCATGCTCCCGAATTTTATCTGTGAGCCATTTGTCAAGTTTGAGGTATTCCCGTCGAGAGGCAAGTGCAGCAAGGTCAATAACAAAGGCAAATGGAGTACCATTTAGCAGCATTGACAAGGCCTAGAGAAAAAAAAAAAATCAGAAGACTGCTAGTGAAGACAGAAGGATACTGTTGCTCCTTTCTTTTCTTTCTGATCCCCATATACTTTTTACTAAAGAAGTCTTGGTATGCTGCTATGCTTTCTTTGTCAAGAAGAGTGGTACTATATGCTTATAGCTTATACTTGCTTGTGAGACAAATAAGCAAGAGCTCTTGTTTGAGATCATGATCCTACCACCCTCTTTCAAGTGACCTTGTGCTGATAGTTTTAAATTCCTCCACATGAAAATCCACCAGCAAGCAACTGAGAGCTGCCAAGTTGATACTGCAACAAAATTAAGAAGAGCTTAGCATCTCCCTGCAAACAGACCTCAACCCCTTCAGAGCCCTTCAGATATATTTGAATATATCTGCTCCATGTCCATCTTTGAACACAGTAACTGCTACAACAAAACTGACTTCAAGCAGCAGTTGGTGCTCTTGCACTTTGAGACAGCCAATTATGTTGCATCTAAGCCAGGCTCTTCTCTGTGACATCCAGTGATAGGACAAGGGGCAATGGGTTCAAGCTGGAACATAGGAGGTTCCACTTGAATATGAGGAAAAACTTCTTCACAGTGAAGGTGACAGAGCACTGGAACAGGCTGCCCAGAGAGGCTGTGGAGTCTCCTTCTCTGGAGACATTCAAAGCCCACCTGGATGCGTTCCTGTGTGATCTGATCTAGGTGTCCTGCTCCGGCAGGGGGATTGGACTAGATGATCTTTCGAGGTCCCTTCCAATCTCTAACATTCTGTGGTTCTGTGTAACTTTAAGGAAGCAATAAAGGCCTCAAAGAAGCCAGTCACAACTTCCAGCCTCTTTTGTGAATGTGTGAACAACATCAAAGTAGTAGCATTCTTAAGAAATCCCCGTCCCACAAATATCTGAAGGATATTTTCTACATTCCCATTTCAATGTTATTGAAGGTTAAAAACAGTCCAAGCTCTTCCTGGATTTACAGTACATTCACACAGCAAGCAGTTCTACTGTACTGCTTCCCAAGTTACTTGTCATCTAAGCCATGATAATCAACTGCTGCAAACACCAAATAAAGTCTTTGGTTCACAAATGGACAGGCTAGAAAGCATTTGTAGTCAGGCACCACAACTGAGCTAAGGAGCACTTAGAGTCCCATGATCATTGTATGGTCTGTTTGTTGGTATTGTTTTGGGTTTTTTTTACGATGGGGTACAGCAACAACTGAATTCAGACATGCTTAAACACAGTAATCCTTACTAAATTAGTTGCACCTAAGTTAAGCTTCGCCTTTGTTAAAAGATGAGCAAGTCTGCATAAGATACCAGATAGAAAATAATGGCAGTGTTTTGCAAAACTCACCTTCAAGTCTTGTGCCACATCAAGAATACGTGACAATTTCGCCTGGTCATACTGTTCCCCCCTCATGTACCACTCTGCCATCGCATGCATGATAAGTTGACGAATCGAAGGAGATTGACCCTAAGGAGAATTAAATTTGGATTCTACTTCATGCCTCTAGGAAAAGGATCAACTACAGGAACATTACGTAGCATATTTTCCCTCTAAAGCTTAAATGCAAGCATATTTACTCTTTAGCTTCAGAACTTAGCTTCTGAGTTGGGCTCTTTTTGTGCAATAACAAACTGTCCAAGAGCTACAACTAAAGGATGTAGAATGACTACAAGTAGTAAAGTATGTACATTCACATCTCTTTCCTACCACTATACAGATCTAATCCCTCTCAACCATAGAGAAATTGCTTTTGGAATATGCAAATCATTTATAAATATTATGGCTGACATGACGTCCTGAAGTAAGAATTGCAATGTCACACCTTAACATAGAAAACACTGTACCTATCTCTTTGCTCACACAGGGGTCATTTTAAACTACAACACGACTAAGATTTTGATGGCAGCAAGGGTTTTTCCTTAAAGGCTGTCTCATCTGGGGAAATGAAACATCCTTGAGTTGTGGAATGGCATCATGTTACATGGCAGCCATCACTTTGTACTCGATTCTGAAGTCCACCCTGTGGAAAAACCTTATGCAAAAAGCAAAAATCATTCCTATCCTAACCCCTCATTCTTCAATTTAAAGACTTTTAACAGGAACAAAAACAACATTCATAGCACTTCAGGTAGCAAATGGCCATAGTTTTGCTGTGAATGTGGACCAAAACGTCAGAGGTTAAGCTTCTTATCATTAACTCTACTTGAACAGGGCAAGATGTTTCCTAATGCAGAGTCCTTCCCACCCCAGAGGCTTCACTAGCCTTAAGTTTCTTCTTATGACTCCCATTTGCTTAACTTCCAGTGGACACAATAATTAAAGCCATACCAAAAGGCAAATCCATAAAAGCCCACTTGTTTGCCCATTAAATGCACAGGATTTGCATACAGTTACCCTCTTCTACACGGAAGGTCTCCTTGAAAAAGGTCAGCGGACACTCCTAAGTTTTCAGAAAACAACTAGACTCTTAAAACTTATGGTATAAGTAATTTCTTTATACCTAGAATAGCCTCCATCTTTTAGCAAGTACAAGGGAGATTATTTTGCTTTAAACCTGCTCACCTCTTACTGCTTCAAGTTTATACACTTAAATGTGTGAGGTTGAGAGTTTGGGAAGTGAGATTTTTGTGTTCTTTTGTTTTGTTTTAAAAAAGCAAAAAAACAAACTTTGGTCAACTTTGCTTAAACATGAAAGTTTAACAAAAGTCAAACTCAACTTTGGTCTCTCTACTTGTCCAGGAGTATTTTCTCAGTGAACATTATATTTCTTTGTTCCAAATATATTTCCTCAAACAAAATCATAACAGTTTGCTTCAAGACGGAAAGGAGACAACTCTTATTACTTTGCATAAACCACTGATAATTTACTTCCTGGATTTTAAATTACCCAGTTCATAAACCAACACAAGCATTGTTGTTCCTACTGTTCAACCCATTTAAGAAGCTTTCAGTTACATGAACAAACCATAGGCATACTCCACTGAAAATACTCACCTGTCCGTGCCATGCATAGTGCAAAATGATGGCAGAGTTGGGATGGTTGCCAAGGAAAATTGGCATAAGTGTGGAGATGAGTTCATGGCGCAAGGTATGCCAGGATGTGTTGATCTGCAATAAGGCCAACACCAACATATCTGGGCAATGCTTGATAGGAAAACTGAAGAGCTGCTTAACCTGCTCATACTGTCCCACTTCTGCCAATCGTAACAGAGATTCAATCAAATCCAGGCTCTTCCTAACAAAAGGAAAACAAACAGACAACCCCCCCAAAGTTACAAAGCAGTTAGCTTTCAGGATCCCAGACTGAAGCATTCTGTAGCAACAAGTGCAAGACGATGTAAAGCAATGCCCACTGTAAACAACCTGATATTGCAGTTCTTATCACATATAAGCCCACAAGACCATTCTTAACCATAAAAAATAACTCCTTTTTTTAACAAAACAATTTCAGAGTTTAAGAGCTTCTGATTCTGTTAGGGAAGAGGGAGAATTGACAGCTGATGTTGAAAATAGGAAGTTCTGATGATATGAAAACTTTCACCGATCAAACGTGGAACAAATACTAACGGCTGATCTATTGGGATGCACACAGAGTTACAAATAAGTCTGCTGCACAAAGATAAAGCCATATCTGACAAGACAAGCCACCTTACTCTAACTCTAGGTATAAAAAGCAGCTGAGAGTAGGTTTACCATGTAGCAATTTCTCGATTGTCATCCTCTGGTGGTGCTTTCAGGATATCTGTGGCAACCGTATGACAAGGGTAGTCAGCAAAACAGAAGACATCAGGGTTTATGAGGGAATGCTGAATGAAGGAGAGCTGGAATAAAAAAACATCAAAAATAGTTTACATATGTAAAGTTTCAGGTTCCTTCCGCTTTATCAACTGCCACATTTCTGAGAACAATGACAATCAATAAAGCAGTAGAGATAAGCCAAGATCCACTAATAATGAGTTTGACATAAGACTGAAGCTCACACTTCTAGAAGTCCTGGGAGGAGAAGTGATAAATACAGGTGTGCGGAAGGTATTGTTACACAAGAAGGCTGCAGCTTTGTGCAAACCAGGTAAAAACCTCAGTGCACAGCCATGCAGCAACAGTTCTATGCTCAGCTACATTACACATCAAAACTCTACTAAAACTGAAGGTGGTATCACACAGGTATAGCAAGTGACCATCTCCTGCCAAACAATGCGGATGCTGTTCAATTAACAGACTGAACTTCAGTAACACACCTGAGGCCTATGCCTTACAGGCCAAGTTCTCACTTGTCCAAAAATTCAATTATCAACCCAAATTGCCATTCAAAGAATTCAGGAACTTCACAAGTGTTGTACACATACAGCAGAAACGCTGGTAAACCTACCTGGCCCTCTGCATGCTTCCAAGGTCTGTATATGGCATTGACTGGAAAAACTTCCATGCCCAGCCCTCTCTGGATGCCAAACACTACAATATGCAGGCCCTTGCTGTCACGAATTTGAAACCCCGGATGGTCCAATTCATAGGTTACTACTTTGAAGTCCAGGCTAGGATTCTGCAACCAGAAAAAGAAGAGAGTAGTCACCCTGGAACATTATAACCATCAGTACTGTCCTGCAACAACCCCTCTTCATCGGTATTTTATCCAGCTTAACCTTCACCTGACTTCTAGTGAAAGCAAGGTTTTTGTTTTAAAAAAAACAGGATTACATAGTTGTGAGAACTAGATGCAAGTCAATGTTTGAAACTAGCCTGGGAGACTGCACTACCCCCTGAACTACAGGCAGTGGCTGTCTATACTTCCAAACATGTAATTAACAAGTCTTCAAAGAAACCCAGGAAACACCCAAACACATAGCTCCTTTCTCACCATGCTAACTCACTCTTTTTCTAGGCTTCTATATGCACTCTAATAAAAGGCAGAAGGGTCTGACCCGCTGGCAAACAGAACTTGCTTTTCCTTTTGAAGAACGTACACTGCAAGTACTGGCAAACCACATATCAGAGTTTAAGCTATAGCATGAAACCATAGGGATGATG
>NW_010132789.1:0-4925 GCF_000699245.1 Pterocles gutturalis
CTTGAGGTCTTTTCCAACCTTAATGATTTAGCAGCAGTTAGGATGAAATAAGCTTGCTTTGAATGGCTCATACTGAAATGGCATGCATTTCCCTGTTTCACAGTGCTCTTTGAAATGGCTGGCGGCTCCGTCACTTGAAACTGAGGAATAGTGATGTCAGTTGATACCAGAGGCCAATGGATTTAACCCTCAGGACTTCTCTGGCAAAGGATTTTTGCTCAAGCAAGAGCATGTTGCAAAAGTGACTAGACCCAGCTATATGTGATAGCTCACTGCCTCTTCAGACCTGTGTCTGTTACCTGGCAGAGTGGATGAATCATGCCTTCTTGACCATTTAAGCCATCGTTAGTTAAGTGTAAGCCTTGTACTAGATTTTATACCAAGATTATTCCATTTAAGTAAAAGTGTAAACTGTAATTTGACGATTATAATTATTAATTGAGCAAGCATTCCCCCTGTTCAGTGATTTGACAATCGCTGAGAAGGCAACAGGGTAGTGGAAACCATCTCATTATATCCTCTCACTGTAAATGCAACCCAGTGTGACCATGCTCTTGAGTGAAACCTACCTTCTTGCTCATGTTAAGCCTTGTATCTACCTCTTGAAAACAGTGAGTTCTGTATTGTCATCTGCACACTGCCGCGGAAACTTACTGTGAGATACCTTCTTCGTGTGAAATCCCCTGAGGAGTTATGAAAGACTTAGCCCTCAGTATAAACTTATCTTCCTGTTTCAGTTGGTTTCCTTGGAGATTTTGTTTTCTTACATATGTCTTATACAGTTACATCAAAGTATTTATTGTATATAACTGGCTCTATTAATATACTTAAAATCATTTCTGACTGTCTCAGAATAAATAGTGCTTTCTCCAGTGTCGTATAAGTGCTTCAGGTTTCATTATAGAAGTGTCTGTATTGTTTCCCAAACCAGGATGGGAAACGGAAGTTAATGAAGCAGCAACAAGCCTTCTTTGTTACGTTTTTAACTTCTGCCTTTTAGTTTCTGCATCTTACTTCCTGACAGGTAAGGATTGTGCATCATTTGGTTATTGCTTGAAAATGTAAGGTTACAGCGTGGAGGAAGACTATGGCAATAAAATTGAAATAAAAAATACTCTTGGTGTAAAAATAGAAGCATCTTCCTGCCTGCTTTATCTAGGACAGTTGATGAAATCTTTTGGACTTGCCCAGACCTGGCTAGGCTTTCTGGTTTTCACTGGCTTTCCGAGCCTGTGATTTACTCTGTGCTTAGTCTTGGTGAATGACTTTTGTGTAACGCTTCTCTTAAGGACATCACAGGGAAGTCAGCATGCACTTCTCTTCTGCCACAAGCTGAAGCAATGAGGAGAACTGAACTTTACATTTGGTTTTGGTAGTAGTATCTATTTCTGTCTGGGCTTAGTGTTTGATGGATCCTCTTCCACTGGAGAGGGGAACTTTTTCTGCGTTTTGATCTTCTCTAAATTGGTAAGTACCTCACAAAATGAGGCAGGCTTCCCTTTAGTTCATCTTTCTAGCCGTAGCTTAAGTACTGTCTTATTGTAGAACACTCTTCAGAAGGAGTGTTCTCCCTTCTCATTCTGGATCTCTTCGGAGTGCTCTGGGTGCTCTATGTTCTCTGTATCTCAACACATGGATGCTGAAGACTGTAATTCAGATATGTGTGTGTTGCCATACAGTCACCCAGAGTAAGAGAACCAAGTCTTGCATGGCTGTGGTTGGGTAGATTTTGTCACTTGTGTCTCGTGAGATTCAACTTCCCCATTTGCTCAGGTGAGGTTTATCTGGTTGTCTCACTGCTTTAGTCTGTGGGTGATAATTGGGTAGATTGGTGGTTGATTCTCAAGGGCATGATAGAGATACTTCATTTTTTCAGATGGAACCTGAACCTGTTACCTACAGATCTTTTGGGACTGCTTTTGAGCTCCACTGTGTGCTGCTCTTCCTGTCTTTCTTAATGGGGGTGGGAGGTCCTTCCCCTCTTCACTGTCAAAGGTTGTCACAGTTTCATCTTGGGTAATAGATGAACCTGGTTCTTTTGCCAGGACACTGAAGCCTGACTGCATACAATGCAAATAAAACCTGCCTTTCCTTACACCAAACAGAATTAAGTGCTTGGAAATATCCCTCTTTGCTATTTTTTCAAGTGAAGGTACGCAGTATGGACTGTCCTCTGCTGGTTCTTGTACCAGGCAACGGCCCTGCCAAGAGAAGCGTACTGCCTCTGTCTGCTGAAACTCCAGTGACCTTTCTGTTGTTCTCCAGAGCACCTTTCCTGCTGTACCCTTACAGAAACACTCGCTGTTAACGCTGTGTTTAGGAGGTGGTGATTCTCTGTGGTCACTGCTAAGCCCTAATTCTGAAGTGTGAAGGGTTCTGCTTTGGAGTGAGCCCTAGCACGCTGTGTGTATTCATCAGCCAGCAGCCAAATGAGACATCAGCTAGGAATGGTGAGGTGTTCATGGGACTGTGGGGTCCTGGTCTTGTCTCTGTAGTCCCTTCAGAGTTAAGTAGCTTGAAAAGGTAGAGGGGCTGAGAAAGTGGGCAGCTCTTTTTGTCAATGCTGGTATTGTCCATGTCTAGTTTGAAGCACTCGAAAGCCAAGTCTCTGAGCTGGGGAAGTGGTGTGTGCCTTCCCGATAACTAAATTCTTTCAAGTGTGTTATTTACATGATTCATACATCATTCATATTGATTGCTATGTCCAAGCTTGTAAGACAATTTTTAACTAAGCTGTATAAATAAATATACAGAGAGACACACCCTTGTGTGCACCCACAGCAGTGGGCAGGATATATTCTCTTTAACACAGCCAGCTGCGGTGTGCGTGGCGCGTTTCCTAAATGCGCTGAACTGTAGAGTACTAAGAAGAAGAAAGAGGTACTTGTGCCTATGGTACAGCCCATTCTGAAGCATTTCGCTAAATAGAAAATGTTTTTAAGTTCTTGTCTTTGCATGTGTAGGCACTGTCAGTGGTCTAGCCTGTGTGTAATTTGATGGGAGGAGGAACTAGTGCCTCTGGTTTCTGTGGCCAACTTCTGTCAAAGATTGCTCTCTCATAGTCCAACTACTTGATGTATTTGAGCCTTTTTGCTGACATGTTGATAGCTTCCTGGAAGCAGGCAAGAATTTGTGATTATTGAATAAACAATGTCCACTTCAGCCAAAAGTGGTTCATCTAAAGCTGTACTGATGCTGTTAACCTGTTAACTGCTGTGCCTTCTGCGTTGGATCCTTGATACGATGGTCATCTCCCGCTGCATCAGCTGTCACCAGCGCTATTCTCAAGAACACACTGACACGTTGGCTGCAGTTCTGAATTCGGTGTTGCACAGATGTGAACCATCGTAACGCGCCGTGTGAGAAAGGTAAGGTCTGTGATGTGGTGCAACAAGCGCCCGGCTGCTCCGAGGAGTGGTCTAATGCATCCTGAAAACAGCCCAAAGGAAGCAGACTCACCTCGGTGATTATCTCCTGTTCGTTAGAAGCTTCCCGCTCTCTGCTTGGAGGAGCAAACTGCCCTTGACTCTGCATTAAGTGCAGAGAAGAGGGGCTACAGAGGGTGCGTGCAGACCTGCCCCCAGCCGTGCCAGGCTCGGAGCTGGGCACAGACGGGGCGTTGCAGGTGACTCGGCTCTGAAGGAAGCTTTCCTCCTATGGTAAGGCGTACGTAGCGCGAGTCTCCAAGCAGGATGGAGAATGGAGTATCAGAAGAAGGCTTCCACTGTAGAACTAGGTGTGGGTTAATGGTTTTGTTAAGCTTGAGTTTGCATTTGAAGGTGCTTGGTGCTCTTTCAGCTGAGCTATGAACATCCTTTTCTGTCATGAGAAAGTACAGACTATGTTCTACATGACTAAAGAACCCGTTCCCCTGGTGCGAGGGGTCACTGCTGCTTCCAAACGCGGTCTTGTGCCAAGTGTCTGGAGAGGAATGGGGAAGGCAGGGTTGGGGTAGTGTGAGAGGTTCATACAGAAACTAGATCACCCAGTTACACCGAAACATTTATTAGGAGCAAGAAATTCTTCATGTTCCCAAATATGAAAATTGGGTTACGTTATAGGTGGGCAACAGAGTCAAATGGAAAGATTATCTGTATTGCACGTGTCAAGATACTGGCTTAAAAGAAATAAATCCGATAAATGGCAAAGTTAAACTTTGAGGGCAGGGGAAGGGGATTCACAGTTCTTAAGCGAGCTCCTGTTTCTCTTTTTGGTCATTGCAATACTTAAGTGAGCTAGAAAAAGAAGCTTAAATCTTTTTAGCTGGCTAACTACCTGCAAAATAATGGATTGCTGCATTGCATTGCATCTTGCAAACAAGAACCTCTGAATGGCCTTGTGCTCCTGGGAGGATTTTTTTCAAATAGTTCATGGCCGTGTTGCAGGTGTCAAGTTAATCATGAGTGCAAAAGATCCAAGTTGAATTGCACTAGAAGAAAGCAGCTGGATGCACAGGAACTGCATCCTCTGAATAAGTTGTTAGTATGAAGTCAGAATTTATACTGATGGTGTGGGCTGAGTGTTATGTACTGACATACTTTGGAATGTGAAGACTCAATTGCTGCTGCTAGACAAATTACAAGGTTCTTAGTTTTCTGTTGACATCAGACATCTTAGGAGACTTATTCTGTCTAGATTTGCTATGAGGACTGCAGGTTCGGTCTTCACGTACATGTAACAAAAGGTACGCTCTGGTAACATGGCAAGTTTGAAAGGGTAATTAGTTGGTAAGATTATTTTTGAGACTGTCCTAACACCCAACCATATATCACCAAGGTATTCCACAGGCTGTTACCTTGCTGTGGGACTTAATCATAGAATCATAGAATCATTAAGGTTGGAAAGACCTCAAGGATCATCAAGTCCAACCCAACTCACTAACCCATGTCCTGAAGCACCACATCTACACGTTTCTTGAACACCTC
>NW_010132790.1:0-39104 GCF_000699245.1 Pterocles gutturalis
CCTGCGTGCCCGGGGCGCGGGCCGAGGGCGGTGTGAGGGGGATGGCGGCGCGAGCGGCCGCAGGGCGGGAAAAGCGGGAAGGGGGGGCGGCAGTCCCCCCCTCCCTTCAGGCCCCCGGGAAAACCTTCACCGCAACGCAGTTTACGAGGCCTAGCTCCCACAAACTGCAAGGTAACGTTTATTTACCGCTTTCGAGTTAAAAGTAGGCTAGTGCACTCCTTTATTCACGTTTAGGCAAACACAATGGTGAGAGGCAAAGGGGAGCAGCCCCACACCCGGGAAATGTGCTCATGAGAGCGGGAGAGCAGCTTCCAGTGAAAACTGGGACAGTCAGGAACATTTTAAATTGTCAGGTCACAGCTAAAAAGTCAAAGCAGTAATATTTTTCTGTGAAGGCTACCACTTGCATGAAGTTCAAAAGTTAATGCCTGAAAAAGAGAAGAAAAAAAAAAGTGTGAGACAAATACAGAAATATTCATATGCAACCAGGGTACGATGCAAACAAAACCTGCCAACACTAGCTGAAACACCCCAGCCGACGCTGCCTTTCAGAAACTAGTTCCGAACGCTGAAGGGAACTACCGTGACCATCCTGAATGATGAACTTCCACCAGGCATTTTCTCACCATTGCTGTAACTTACAGCAGAGCTACAGCATCTCTTCTGAAGTCCATTTTAATGTATTTGTCATGCCCAATACTCAGTGTGGTGCATTTTTTTCCCCAACACAAACTTGGCAAACAGAGAACTTGTCATTAAAATTTGAGCTCTGCTTTTGATTACAGAAATAGATCGTGCTTAAGCAGGCAGAGCGCAGGACAGAGCTAAAAATCCTGAGCTCAATATCGATTACAAATTAGTCTCTAAGATACCGAGTAAATCGACAAAATGCTTAGATTCAAATCTTGCTGAAATCTTCACCTATTTGTGAAATGGGAGAGAACAATTATTTACCTTTGCTCAGAACTGCCAGTATTCACTGACTCAAAATGGGGTATGAAAGTATTTATTTGTTACAGAGTATGCTTATACATAAAGTAGCCAAGAAGTACCTGCTATAAATTGAGGCTGGATCTATTAATAATGCAAGCTTGACCCACTTCAATATTATTTGATATTTATGGAGGAACGTGAATAAGTTTGCAATCTTTCTATTCAACCTTCAATTTTAGTGGTAGAAATAAGGAAAAGAGCATGAACAAAGATGTAAAAGATAATATGTACTTTGTTAGTGCAGTATCTTATGCCAAATTAACTTTCTTATTATGCATATATCACAAGAAACCATTAGTCTCAATTTATCAAATTACCTAAATAAAAACCCGTATTCTCTAGTATCTGTATATTTTCCTAATTCTTCCCATAGAAAAGGGGGAAAAAGAAGAAAAAATAAAAAGCATGGCACCACGTGTTATTTAACCAAAGTAATAAATATCTCATAAAACTCTACCTCAAGAATTTTAAACCAACTTCAGGCAAGAGTTGAGGCACTACATTTTTTATTTCCTCTGAAAAAGTTGCTTTTATACTTTAGACAGAAATGAGAATCACTTGAACCCAAATCTTTCACTTGGTTACATGTAACAACATTAGAGGAAAAGGCATCCTCTTTTACCTTGTTCAGCAGCATCTCTCAGCCTTTTAAATAATTTGGAAAAGAATTTCTCCTTTCTTCATAATCTGCAAATGCAGAAGCAATAGGATCTGGGTAGAACACGACAGGCCTTGGTCCTTCATTGTTCATAGTGAAAGTAGCTGGGAACTTTCTGAGATCAAGACCCCTGCCCGAAAAATAAGCCTGGAGCGTTCTGAAAAACTGAACATATTTCATTTGTGAAAATAGAGCATGCCCAACGGAGATTAATTATTTCTGATGACACAAAGTAGATGCAATATTTGTTGTTATGTGGGATTAAATCCTCTATTTTGATCATAAACTGGTACAACACAGGCAATGTAATTCAGACACATCCATTCCATCCATGGCTTGTACACCTTAGTGGTGCCCAAAGGCCACCAACTGTTTACTGAAATCTGTGCTCCCCACTGAACCACAGAGGATTCAAATTCTATCCCTTATAAAACAGGCACAGCAAGACCCTTGCTGAGGGAAAACAGTTCTGTTACACATTTCTCTTCAAGAAATGTTCTACAAGAGTTAGCAACAGCGGGCAATTGATTTGAATGGGCCCCTTAGATCTTTTAAAAGTAGAAATTAACGCTTCTTAAAACAGTGAGGAAAATTGTGGGAAACTGATTTTTTTTCCTTCACAAATTCCTTGTAAATTCTTGCAAAAGTTCCCTTAATGATATGTTCTTAGCTGTAATTAACTTTCAGATCTTTAGCCACTATTCACGACAATGTGTCAGATGCAACCTTATTTGTACTTCCAGAAGATGAGACAACATGCAATCAGAATACACATTTGAGAGAAACATAATTCCTCTTGTTTCATAAAATGAGCGGTTGTATAATCAAAATACATTTTTAAAAACTAAAGCTGCTGGATGGAGACATAAGGAAGTTTTATGCACTACTGCACACAAAGAATGTCTCTTCAGTTAAGGAGTACATCTTGACTGAAGAGCGCTCAGCCAGTTGTGGTTATTGACTACACAAAGTACATAGTTACTAACACTACACTGAATGGGCCCCTCTTACCTTTAAATATAGAAGATAAAAAATTCTCATGATGGAAACCACAAAACCCACACAAAACGTAAGCTATGTTTCTTGCAGTATTTCCTTACCAGGTCTCTGTTTCTAGGGTTATCTAGAGGTTTCCATTTTTCTTCTGGTGGGAAAGGAGCACCCTTTGCCAATCCTCTCACAGCCAGTACTGTATATAGACCCAGGAGCACCACTTTCCACATGTTGAAGAGATTAACAGACTATCTGTAAGATTGACAATGAACCAGACTCCTTAACTCCTACAGCGCTGTCACTAGTAACAAATAGAACAAGCATGACAGTTCATTGGAGTGCTGAAAATAGTTGATCCATGTCAAGGAAAACTTGCCTACTGCAGATTACATCTGTGTGCTATTGACTTCTTTGGTTTTTATACTAATGTACTAGGAAAAATAAATTATCCTAAAGAAGTGTTTCCCATACCAAAGCTATTTGTAGACGTTGGATTCTCTTTTCAAAAGGGAGCAGTATGACATATAACACAAAATATTTACATTTGTAAATTTACATTTATTATTACATACAGCCATTTTCATTGGCTGTTTAGTTACAGCATCAGATCTTTGCTTGCTCCAAGGAGAATACAAAAATATGGCTTAAGATCCAGATAACTCAGTTTGCATGAAATTAAAGTGTACTACATATATTAGTAAGTGCAATAATAATACAGCCTGGTATGATATACTAGAGACCCCTTTCACAACTTGATTCAAGTTAAACCAAAAAAAGTTCCCTTTCACGTTCTTTAAAATAAAGCTTACCGGGGAATTTGTCTTGGGCTTGCCCCTTCTTGGTTAGTCTCCTTGTAATCTGTGAACAGACTGATCTCTACTTATATTTCTAGTGGACTGTAGGTGGGTGTCAATGACGTTAGCAGGAGTTCAAAAATACAGTAATGATTCCATTTCCATCCATGACATAAAGACCCTTGAGAGTTTCATCCTTAAGAGTATTAAGACCTGTTGCTATTGAACAGTGCAGTGCAAATTCCTCCTCCCTAAGCTGTATTGCAGAGAATTGGTCATAAGCATATAATAAGTTTAAAACAATTCCCAGCAAAGATAGCAGAGCTGTATCAAAATATTAGTTTTAATTAAAAGTAATTAGCCACATCTCTCGAATAGTGACTAACTGGTAATTGCAGTTGGTTGAATGGTTTTGAAGCAAGATGAGATATAGATCATTTTCTTGATGCTGGAGAGAGAAAAGTATGGTCTGTTTCAAGATCTGAAATCATATCATTTTAATGAAGGCATTGCTTTCCTACCCTGATTTTATCAGCAGTCAATATCCTCCTGTCAGAAGGGAAACTAAGACAAAGACTGCAAGGAGGACTATGCTAATTTACCTTGGCCTTATTTCATAGCATCCTTCATCTCAAAGCTGCTTGGCTTTTGCTTATAATTTCACTACCCTTCTCTCGTTTAGATTATATTTTAGTTGGTATCACATAAAATATATCTCTAAATAGATATGTTAAAACTAAAGATTTTTGGCCATTGTCTTACTCCAAATTATAGATGTTTGTTTCTGACTAGAAACTTTACACCTTTCTTTGGTTAAAATTTTGAAAGCAAACCAAAAACCTAAGACCACCCCTCGGGGCAGGCTAAGTTGTGGACATCCAGATGCCATTAAGTAACACAGTTAACAAAACCCTAGCAGTATTATTTTCATTACTGCCATAACAAATCCAAATAAAAATCAACTTATCCAGCTTGTATTTTATTCTACAGGGTTCAAATAAAAAAATTTAATTAAAAAAAAATCCATTAAAACCCATCAATTAATTTTCATAACAGACAACTTCCAGATAGTAGTCTTGTCAAGAACCAGAACAGCAGTAGCACCAGAAGCACTTGTAACAAAGCAGGCCCCAATATAATTTTCTAGGTAGTTAGTGTTTCCAATTTAATTCTGTGTATAATTTACCTTCTACATCAAACAGAAGTAAGGATACGTTCCTCTAGAGGAAAAAATAAATAGCCAGAACAACAGGCAGTTTTCTTCCACCCTTTTTTTTTTCTCCCCTCAAAATTATTTTATTCATTTGATTTATTCAGAAAGAAAAACTAGGGGGATATGCAGGATATTCATCTAGTAAAACATAGCAAAATAATCTACACATTTGAAACAAGTTTTATTACTCTAGGACTATTATGTTACCCCCAACAGAGTTTAGGCAGTTTGGTTGACTGATGAAGTATGCAGATATGCAAGAGATTCAATTAGCATGTATTTTCTGTCAGCTGTCTTAAAAAAAAAATAACCTACAAACTTGTATTGTTACCTTCTGAGCTAGAAGCGTCTAAGAACTTGTTTGAGATAAAAGTCTGTTTAGATTTAGTGCTCATTTTAATGCGGTTTTTTTGGTGGGGTTTTTTGGCCATAAGCTTTTTTTTATTTGTTTAAATATTTAATTATAGCTCTTTCCTTCACTGGAAGTCAAATACAAGTGAAACACATTCATATTAAAATACTATTGGTATAGGAACACTGATGAGACAATATTGCAGCCTCCTTTGAGAACAGTAGCTAGTTCAACAAATATTTTCCAAAGCAGATGTTTTTAATGCAGACAAAGTTAAGCACTAGATTTTCTTGACAAATCATGTATATAGACACACATTTTCAGTAAATCCTATCTTTTGAAAGTGGCTATACTAATTATATAGCCCTTATGGCACAGTAAGCAATATTCATGTATGTTTGAATTAAATTGCACTGAAGCCAAAAATGCTTGTAGCATGTCTTGTTCAGTTTAATGCAAGTTACTTCAAAAAGGTAAAAATCTTGTTCTAGAACAAAAGGCAAATTTAAAACTTATGAGTTTAGCTGAGAACAAGTTTTATACATACAGTGCTCTATATAAATGACATTATTCACTAAACATTTTCCATTTTACTGCATTTCCCTGTCATGATAGCAAGGCAAGTATAACAGCCTAAGGTGCACGAGTTAAGATATTGAGACAAGCTTCATCAGGTTTGATCGTCATTGTATTCTACGCAAAGTGTGAGAAAAGTGTTTTACTTAAAATAATGCTGTAACCATAATGCATTTTTTCACTGTTTTTATTTCCTGTTTAGAATCCCAAGTATTACAAGTTAAAAGGAAAAAGCACCAGACTGCTCCACATGAGTACCTGAGCAAAGATTAAAGACAAACATTCATCAGTGTGTTTGTACAACAGAAGTACAGGCAACTTTCACAACACTTTACAGAGTATGACTGGTAAGTGGCACTTTTTGTGAATTACACCCATTTGTACAAATACAACCATGTTAGAACACCATACAAAAGTATACAGAAGCGTTTATTTAGCAGACCATATGCTATATAGTGTACTTGAAGTCATGCACACATAGGTAAAAAAAAAAGACAAGTAAAAAAAAAAAGTGAAGTATACACTGCAGACAGGGAAACCATCAAACAAAATATGAACATCCCAGAGTAGCTCCCACTCAAGTTGCCCTCAAATTCAACAAAAAAGTACCAGTATCTAAAAGCACAGTTTTTAAAGAGTGAGATTTTGGCTTTCAGCAATTTCAACATTAGCTGAAGATACCTATTCTCCAAGGTCTTCTCAGCATCTCACAAGACAAGGACTTGGCCAAAGCTTATCACACATTGCATGAACTGTATTTGAGAATTCAGTCATAAATATTTTAATAAGCACAATAATTTATTATAGTATTATTCAAACATTTATACATAAGACACTGTCAACATCTCTAGAAACCTTTAACTGTTAAAGAGTTAGCTCCACCTAAACCACCAGATTTACAGTAGCTATGTAAGAACTGAAAACAGAGGAAGAGTTAAAGACATGTAAGACAGGTTGCTTTGGAAGCAATAGACTTTTCCAAAAATTATGTATGTGTTCTTCAAAGTTTTAAGTCCTCTTAAATCCAAACAAACAGCAGCTCCCCCTCCACCCAATTACCCAAAACAGGTATTTTGGCCAACATTATTCTGTCTTTGTGCTTGGAAAAACAATTAAAAGGTAAGTAGGGAATCAAGTTACTAGGCCTAGATTACACAGTTTTCCTAGACTCATCATCATATATAAAGGCCTTAACAGTAGTACTTTCCTCTCGATGATTTTAATACTAGAATATCACTGTAGGTAGGAAATCAAACAATGTCTAGGATTACTGAAACAATATCAACACAAAAGAAAGAAGAGAAAGGTGACCAGAACAAGAGCTTTACAAGTCTTAAACTACTATACAGAAGGAAGTAGTAGGGAAGAGACAAAAATTGCATTTTACCTGTTGTGCCACAGCATCAGCAGCATTGTGGCAGCCATGTTCAGGTTAGTTCTCAATAAAAGAAGGTTAATAACTTTGATTTGTATTGCTTTGAACAATTACTGTGATCAGCTGACATGCAGTCATTATGTGTGCATATCTAAATATCCACAAACTAATGATAAGCTTTGAGATGGCATCTTTATTCACGATTCGGTGGTACATAGTACTAATACTTGGGAGGGGGAAGTTAGAATTTGGAGGGTTTTGTTCAAAACATACAAAGAATTCTGTAGAGACACATAAGGAAAGCCAATGGTGGCTTTTCCTGAGCTCTTCATTTTAGAAAATATACATAAGAAATCCTTGCACTATATCAAAACAAGATTCTAAGATCTTGACTATTTCTGGTTTTCTTTAATGAATTGAGAACAACAGAATGTATAATTTTTTTTTTTAATTCCCAACAAACCTTGAAGGGTTTTATATATGAATATTTTTCCTAAAAAGTTAAATTTGTTATTCAGAACTTCTGGAGCTTATTAAAAAAAACAAAAAACAAAAAACAAAGAACAATCAACCCCACCCCACCACCTTCTAGTTTTCTCCTCACACTGGCATAGATATTGATACTCAATGGCTTAAATACAATATTTTGCTTAAACTACAATTGGAGGACTTTTTTATTTTGAAGAAACTAAAGAATAAAACTTTTAAAAATAACGTGACACACTGATTTCAAAATTGGCACAGATATCTGAGACTAGCTTTCCTTCCTTATTTTTCTTTTTGTCACAATAGAAAGACTTGAGAAATTAAGGTCAGCTAAAGCTTTCTGACTTTGTTGGGCATGATTCCAAACCACAACTATACTGTACTTGTCATAAATTTTCATTTCTGTATGTGTAGTAAAGGGGAGTAAAAATCATTTTTAAAAAGTATTTTCTCCAAATTAAGTTTCAGTATGATCCACACAAGTATTTTTGGTCAACTTCAAAAATAAAATATAAAGCTACAGAAGTCCACAGGCTACAGTTAGAGTGTATTCATTTACTGGTTTAAGGCACAGTTTTTTGGGTTTTTTTGGGGGGTTTTTTTTGGTTTTTTTGTTTTTTTTCTCTAGAAAGCTGCAAGTTCAACATCACAGTGAAGAATTTCAGATTTCAGTTTTGGTCTAGTACTCTAATTATATACGTTGCACCTACTACTTGTAGACTTCTGTAAAGTATTTCATTTGTCAGGTGCTGCAGCCTCAAACACTGTTTTCACACTCAAAGTGACGTTAAGTGGAAAATACTGAAGCCTGAATTGATCCCAAAACAGTGCAGTCAGAGTTTTATCAAAGTAAACATCAACACACTTCACAGAATCACAGAATGTTAGAGATTGGAAGGGACCTTGAAAGATCATCTAGTCCAATCCCCCTGCCGGAGCAGGAACACCTAGATCAGATCACACAGGAACGCATCCAGGCAGGCTTTGAATATCTCCAGAGAAGGAGACTCCACAACCTCTCTGGGCAGCCTGTTCCAGTGCTCTGTCACACTCACTGTAAAGAAGTTTTCAAGGGGACCCTCCTATTTTCCAGCTTGAACCCATTGCCCCTTGTCCTATCACTAGATGTCACAGAGAAGAGCCTGGCTCCATCCTCCTGACACTCACTCTTTACATATTTATAAACATTGATTAGGTCACCCCTCAGTCTCCTCTTTTCCAAGCTAAAGAGACCCAGCTCCCTCAGCCTTTCCTCATAAGGGAGATGCTCCATTCCCTTCATCATCTTTGTGGCTCTGCGCTGGACTCTCTCCAGCAGTTCTCTGTCCCTCTTGAACTGAGGGGCCCAGAACTGGACACAATATTCCAGATGCGGTCTCACCAGGGCAGAGTAGAGGGGGAGGAGAACCTCTCTCGACCTACTGACCACTGACCCCTTCTGATACACCCCAGGATGCCATTGGCCTTCTTGGCCACGAGGGCACAGTGCTGGCTCATGGTCATTCTGCTGTCACTTGTACATTTGATACTTAATACATATAGCCTGAAATTATTTAAGTTGGAAGGAAAAAAAGTCTTTGCTGCTATTTCAAACAAACATGCAAAACTTCAATAGAAAAACAGCCTACAGGACAGCTGCTGTGTATCTTCAGTAGGTCAGTCACGCTGCCTACTATTACTGTGACCATGATGTTTTGTACTAAGGTGGAGGTATACTGCAAACCAAGGATAACTGCGTATGGAAGGAGGAACTGGAATTATGTGTCGCAAAATAACGAGCTTGTCTGTGCCATTCGTGACTTCTATAGACACAAAATTAGCTCTGATACCACACACTTCCTACGGAATCTAGGCCGCAACCTGCCAATAACTACATGTAGAGATGCCATGCTTACAATATTTGTTCATGACAGCATGAATAGCAAAATCTGTCTGCATTTAAGAATGCAGAATGAGATCCTAAATCTTAAGTGAAATTCAATCAAAAACATCACAGCTTTGACTCAGGTTTTCATACTATAAGCACATATTCGAGGCAGTTATGTGCTTAGATACCTGAAAAATTGATGTGTTGGGCAGATTTGCTTAAGAGCTATAGAATTTTCTCCTCAAACACTTAAAATTTATTTTTAAAAGCAGTATGTTTATTAACAAGATTAAATTTATAGATTTTATTTAAACTTTAAGATGAATGAGTAGATTAAAAGCTCAGAATACATTCTTCCATAAATAAGAATATACATCAGAAAATACAGTATTTGTAAAGGGCTTTCAAATCAACTTTTAGAGATTTTGAGGATTCTATTATGAATACTAGTTTGAAGTTCTGGCTCTAAAAAAAAAGGTAGAAAAAGTATTTTTACTTTAACATAAAAATGAATTTGTTGGCAACTGTCATGCATTGGCACACATTTCCAGAGGTATATAAGAGCTGCATGTAGCTTTGGTGACAAAATTATGTCTCCCCTAAAGGAACAGTGATGAAAGTTTTAAAACCACTTACAGTACAGCGCTAAGTGCTTATAAAAGCTACCTTGATTATCTCCCAGAAAAAAAAATATATATAAAAAGTTAAAGCC
This sequence comes from Pterocles gutturalis, assembly GCF_000699245.1. Lineage (NCBI taxonomy): Eukaryota > Metazoa > Chordata > Aves > Pterocliformes > Pteroclidae > Pterocles > Pterocles gutturalis. The sequence goes on from NW_010132790.1 coordinate 10,020, forward strand.
ATAAATTGACTAACATTCACCACGAAATGGAAAATAAGCATTAAAAATGTAGCCTGTTTTACAGCTATCAATTTTCTAGTAGCTTAGTGACTTTAAACAGCAGCACAACTCTTGTAACAGACACTATAACCGCTTCCAAAAACATTTTCAGTAAATCAGAATATTGAACATCTATAAATGACTGGGTTTTTCTCAGTATAAATAAGTTGAAAGTCTAAACACACTCATCACTGTATTGAAATAAACTTGATCAAATTAAAACTTCTCAAATGTTTACATTTTTCATAGGCGTATAATCAAATTCACTCTAACCTGTCAAAGCTTAGAAGCAGATGTATCAGATTTCAGAAAAAAGTCAAGTAACAAGTTCTGGCAAACACATGGAAAATTAGACCTTGCATCAAATACCAACATATGCAACCAATGCTTTTCATTATCAACACATTTTATTTTACTTTTTTAAGCACTGACTTTAAAAGTAGCCCAATTAGGTTATGGTTGAAAAGTTCACGTAGACATACAGGTGATCTCTACGTCTTCTGCAATATATTACTACCACGCTGTTTAGGATTGTATTGTCTATTTGTTTGTTTTAAAACATTGTAAATCAATGTTTTGGAATTAATTGCTACATGTATCATCTCACTCAAAACCAAAATCAGAGCAGAACTCTAAATAATACAAATAATATTAACTTAAATTCTAGTTACTGCAATTTTATTTTTTTTTAAAACAAAATTAAACAAGCAAAAAAAAACCAATCCCCTTTTTAACAGGATGCTGAGACATGGCATACTGCAACCAGCTTTTAAATCAAAACTGAAAATACCACCTTTGGACAACATTCACTCAATTTCAAGGTACATTTGGTAATTCCAGTCAAGAGGTAACAGTTTTTCTATACCAGACAAACATAGACCTTTTATGAACTGTTGGGTACTGTTGTTGCTACTACAATTGCAGTGTGAGAAGACTATGAGGAACACGTTTGATCATATCAGATCAGAAAGATTACAGAATTCAACAGCTATTCAGGGTATGGAGATGTCACTAAAAGCTTCTCATTACATCTCTCCTTGCTCCTGCCAAAGACAGATTCTGCTGTACATATATGCTGTTCCTAAAATTAGTGACATTTGGTACTCTAGGTTCTTACCCTGTTTTTTTATTCTGTTTCTGAGAGTTTATTTAAAAAATGATTAGAAAACAGCCACACAAATATTTCTTATTTTGAAAGCACCCTGGAGGTATAAGCCAAAAAATAGCAGCTTAATCTCAACCTAAATATTTGATTATGTGGCATAATTTCAATCTAAATATGGTGAATATCCACATGGATGAAGAACAGTGTTTCTGCAAAATTAATACCTCAACTTCTGAAAGAGGGGAGAACAGCAGAATTTGGGTCTGCATGTTAATAGAAATCCTCCCTTATACAGCAGAGGTCTAACCCATTACAAATTTATTAGTGTCTTTGTCTTCTCCCACACACTATAGATAATCTAAAACTTGAAGAATAACTGTAATTTTAATTTAGTTCAAGGTGCTAAGAGACATTACGATATATTTGCCAAAAGCTGTTTTATAATCGCAGTCTGCTCATAATAAAGGATATTTCAGTAATATTTACACTTCCTCACACACTCAATTAAAAGTCTTTATAGTGAGTTAGCCTACATTTCTGCTGAGATTATAATTGTGAGGTGTGGCAGAACTAGAAATTTGCATAACAGAAACCTCTTCTCCAAAAGTAGCAACAAACAATCATTGCATTTTACCTGAAAAACAATTTTAGACTGTTATAAAATCTTATCCTTTTCCGAATGGCAAGTAGGATCATTCATCCTCTCAGAATGGGATTAATTGTCCCCTGGACTTGTTCTAATCCTATCCCCCTCCAGTGATTATATAGAAAATCTGCCTGGGATTAGACATTCAATCTGTCAAACAGCTTAAGTTACACAGTCCACAATCATTGCAAAATCCAGATGCACATCTCTTGGGAACAGTTTTCATCTAGCAAATGACACAGAATGCATATAAATCCAAAGTAGCAGTAAGTACTCTTCGCCCCAGTGAAGGTAAATCACCTCTGAAAAAAGGGAGCATTGAAGAAGATGTGATAAATTCTGGAATCTCAGACTCATGATTATATCCATTCCTACCTCCAACCTGAAAATCAGGTAGGAAACTATGCAAGATTCCCTAAGCCATTTCATGAAGTGATAACAACTATCAACACAATTCTCAGCTTTAAAAATACCATTATGTGAAAAAAATTGGTGTTATTCTATGCTGCTGCAATTCAGTAAGTTTCATACTGTGGCAGATTTTGGAAGCTAGCAAAGCTAATACACGCAGAGACTGTTTGCTCTCCTTTTTCTCCAACAGCTCCAACAAATGGATTTGTGCATAAAGAGCCCATTAAGATGGCAAAACAAAATCAGAAGTAAAATACATTAGTAAGCCAAAAGGACCATGAAGGCCAAGGAAAATTATATTCCACATAAATCAGATCCTACACATTTCACAGATGGCTTTTTACTAGCCCCAATGCAGTTCTGTCTCTGTCTTTCATTCACAACTATTTGAAAGCAGAATAACTACTCTATTCTTCTATGTCTGAACAGCAATTTTTAAGTTAAACCAACTGGTGGATTTAGCTACAAGTGTATTTAGACACACTAATTATTGTATTTACATATACAATAGCATACATTTGGTTAGAGAGCATCAAGATATAATCTATTTAAAATAACTTTTCTGATTTACAAATTCTATGTATAATCTAACCTTTTTTTAAAAAAAAGTTAAGACTAGATTACAGCATATAGATTACTGATGACAGTGACAGTGGTTTGGTTAACTACAATAATCTTACTCAGTTAAAGCAGTTTTCATGAGTTACTGATAGCTCGAACTGCTGATTTGTATGTAAGCGGACAGAACAGGTGCTTACTTCACATTTGCCCTTCATTTCAGTAAGTCACTACGTGAATTAAGTCTTTCCAGGCAGCTCAAATGAATTGACCCTAACAACACACTAGAACTAACTGAGGCACTTTAGGCAAGATTAACGAGATAGGATAATATTAATGGGTCAGGCTGGCTGTACTACTCTATCAAGAATATACTTGATTGACGGTGGGTAGCAGATTTCCTCTTATTATTTGTATTAGATGTTTGAGCTGCTCTAGCATTTCCATATGAAGATAACAGGTATCTCGGACAGAGCAGAGACAGCTAACACAGAAGCAAGTAGTAGGCTCATCTCGACACAGAATCGATACACCGTTTTAACCTAATGGCTATGGAGATTTCTTCTGTTGGCGAAACATACACCCAGGGGACAGAATTCCTTACACATAGCTATTTCAGGCGTTATTATAAATGGCAGTCACTGTAGCATCTAGGCACTAATACTTCATACAGATCTAATAATTATGGTCAGTATTTCCCACTACTACTAAGAGTTTGTCCACGTGAGGAAGTTAGCACTGTATGTCAGGGCATGAATTTACAGTGTTGTAACTATTCCATATTAATCTCACGTATGGCCATTTATTATGAGACAGTTGATTCTCCATTTACAATAGGAAATAAATCTGCCTTGTCTACTTGGAAACAGTGCGGTACAGCAACTGCACTGTAAACTCACACCATACCTCAACGTTTGATAGTTTCTACATATGGACAAGGCCCAAGGAGTAGTATTAGAATTGACAAAATTCCAGAGAAAACTGGCAATGTTTTAAAACAACATTGCAGCAAATCATTTACGAATCTGCTGGTATCCTTTCTGAATAGAAAGCTACACAGAATATTGTTGTTTTCTCACTCTTACAAAAAGTAAAATGTGTAAGACTTTCAGTAATCTCACAAATGTTCAATTCACACTGATTGAACAAATTATTTTATAGAAATAACAGTTCTATATAAGCAGTACATTCTGGTTTGTCTAGACACAACTACTTTTCAATGTAGCATAAAATAATTAGAAGTTTACTTGGCTGTGTAGTTTTTGTGATAGTCACAGTGTGCTTGAAATGTATTGAGTTTTAACCAGCATAATTTAGACCTGCAAGAGATGCAAGTTCAAAACATATGCACTGTATGGCATAGTGAGTAAAAAATGTGTTTCAACAAAGAAGTATAGTGAAATATCAAAGTGTCTACAAGGCAAACTGAGTATTAAGATATTACACAAATATGATTTATGTGCTTACACACACACAGTTAATTCACTTAATTTTCACAGTCAGGAAATAAACACCATTAAAAGCTTTCTAAGCAACATGAAAAGAACCATGAACTTTTCATAAAGTAGTCACAGTTCTGTCCTCTTCCCCACATAATGTAAACTACTGTTGATATTAACCCAGGCATTTTTTTGTTTAAATCTGTCCCATCTCCAGTGTTAAGCTTCTAGGCTGCACTGTTCTTCCTATGTATAACAAACGTTACACAATACAACACAGCACATGTAGAAGAAGAGAAAAGGTTACAAAGTGTGGTACTTTGTATAAATGCATTTGTCCAAAGGCCAACATTGCAACAGACAAAGGGAGTGGAACTTTGGCTGCGATCTTCAAGAGTTTACTGTAAGAATATAAAGAAGAAATTGCCATTTTTGTAGCCGTACATGCAGAAGGTATGCAAATACCATATTTCACTTTCTTTTGAAAAATAATTTCTAGATTTCAAGGACTTGATCACTTTTAAAACAGAACAAATAGGTGTAATGAGCAATAACAACTGATGCATAAGCAAGAGCAATTACTCAAGAAGTCTAATAAAATTTAATTTTAAGATATTCTTATATTAATTTAGAAATAAGTTCTCTGTAACAAAGAAAGATTTAATGTTTTAGATCATTTGAGTTAACAGGTACTGGTCAAGAGGATAAACTACATTGGTTATTATTCATCGTCTTTCAGGAGGCACTAATTTTATATCTAAACAAGAAATGTTCTACCTGTCAGCAAAACCAAGTACTCAAAACTTATTTCAGTATAAAGCATGTTACATTTCCACAAGTGTGCCCATATGGGGAAGTTACAAGAACATAACTATAATGGTTTAGAATTCACCTTTTCTTGTAGCCTTCTGACAATAATTGCTAAATGTATTAGGATTCTGTAACATTTGGAAGGATTCAATGAATTGTGAATGAAAAAGTCACAGTTACAGACATCTTTATGCAACTGATTGTTTAGATAGCAAATACTTCATTTAAGTCCATGTGGTAAATATGAGTAATTTTCTCTACTTATCAGAACTGCAGGTAATTTGCATGCATTTTACCTAGTCTTTAAGATTTAACCATATGAGTTTATGAATCTCTGTGTAGGCTGAACAATTACAGGTCTGTGGAGCATAAATAAAAAGTTTGCTGCACAAATGGAAGTAGTAAGAAAGAAGCAGGAAAATAAAAGTTGGGGATTAGGCTACAGTACCTTGATTTCACTTCAGAAGTACCTGAATTCATGAGAACTTCTAAAATGCATACAAGGATAATAGCTGTAGATCTACATGGATCAGGATCAAGTCTAACATTGTACCTGCAAAAAATGGTTTAAAAAACATGTTACTTCTAAACTAGGCTACCAGCTAAAATCCAAGTCGGGAATGAGCATGTGCTGATAACAAAAATACAAGAAATGTATATGGCATCACAGCCTGACTTTAAATCCTTTCTGAATTACTACTTCCTTCATATATCACTGGTCACTTAAAACCTACTTATATCACGACATAAACCAGATTGCATAGAAAAAAGTTATAATTAACAGATGTCTTTGATACTATAAGGTAGCTATTATGTAAAGAGTCAAACATTTGCAATTTTTACTATCTTCAAAGGTTCATATTCTTTTTTTCCACCTTACTAGCAATTTAAGAAGTTACCTGAGATTTTTTAACCAATAAATTAGAGATGGGAGGTTAAGCAGCACAATCCATGTGAATAAATTGAGAATTGTAACATGCATCTTAAGACTGTTAACAGCTTCAGCAAGTGTTGTACTGTTGAAAAGAGATTGTGTTGCTTTTGAGGTACTGTCCATTGAACTCTGGTTTTTGACTCTTTGTGTACTGGAGTTCCATGAAGTTTCTTTTGAGCAGTCTGAATCCTGAAAATAAAGGGCAAAGGTCATAAAAACATGCACCGGCTTGTAAGAACCCATGCTGGGGGAAGAGGAGGGGAAAAACAATCACAGCAGTATCATACCAGCTCCGATTTAAGAAGAAAATTTGCAATTTATCTCTCAAAAACCACCAAAAGCAAAGTTTGATAGTTCAATTTTAAAGCATCTAGATTTAACCAGAAATTTCTCTTACACTAATAGCTTATATGTCTTTGGAAGGAAAGAATGGAGAGTGGAGATGCCCTGACACAAATGCAGTGATAAGAAATGGAGTTCATCGAAGGAGGAAGAACAGAATAAAAGGAGTAATAAAGCATGTGGGTGAAAAATCACAGATGATCATTCACAGAAAAAGATACAGGACGTAATACAACAGGGAGTAAAACATTAGCTGTAGGAATAAATAACAAAGCTAAACTAATGAACTGGCAGATGCTAACTTCCAGTGACAGAAAAAAAAAAAAAAAAAACACCCACAAACGAAACAAACAAAAAAGTATGTGGAAATGAGAGAAGAGGAGGGGATTTAAAACTAAACAAACAAAAAAACCTCAGAGAAACCCAAAGAAAACTGTCAACAATTTTTTCTGGCAGACTACTTTTTTAACTATGTTTGCAAACAAGAACAAGTAGTTATTTTATGCTTGTATCCACACATGCTTACATCTTGGATCCTATACCTTAAAGTAACTGAAAAAACAAAGTTCGCAGTGTATGAAACCCAAAGGTTCTTCACTGTTTTAAACAGCTCCCAATTCACTGCAGTCCCCATCTATTTCCAACTAATAAATCATATTTTTCATTTTCTGTTAAAAAAATAAAAACTAAACACCACAAACTACCTATCTGGAAAAAAAATACCTGTAGTGTAGATTATTATCTAGAAATTAAATTTATTTCTTCAGATAAGGCATACATAATCAAATACCAAAGTTTAGACAAAAACTATTGTTCTCTATGTATTCAGAGGCTAAGTTTTCTTCTTAAACGTACTTCAGACAAGTTCACACTGCAGCGATCTTGAACATTGAACGCAACAGTCACATGTGATGGAACAGGCTACTCACATCCTGGCTTTTCTTTCACATCATGCACACAGTAACTAGAGCCATCCAGTCACCACAGCACAACTTAATACTACCAAGGCAAGATGACAACGATTCATAATGCATAGGTTTGCCAAACAATTTTTGGTCACAATTTTGAAGAGAAGCAGGAAACAGACTTACCCCATTAAGCATGTTTTGTTCTGCTCTTACATTCACATGTAGTTTTATAACCTGTAAGAAAAACAGTTCAGCTTTTTTAGTAATGTTTCTTCACACAAAAGCAGTAGCACAGAAGAAAAAAAAAATTGGCTAATTATTTTTTGACCCTTTTTATAGCCAGATGATTCTAGGGCCCCAGTGGAGCTGCAATGCAAGAACTCCATCTGCTTTTTTTACCAGCAGCATCCAAAGTGCTCTCTTAAGGAAAGATTTCCAAGCAGAGAGAGAAAACTTACACTGCTCTGCTTTCTCCCCTTCCACTGTGCTTGACAGAGAATAGAATGGAAAAATCTGTGTATTCCTCACCTCCTGCTGCTAATTCAGTTCTACTTCACTCTTTGCAGAAACCCATAAACAGGCCACATAGGAGAAGTCTCATGTCAAAGATTTACTGCAGAAGAGGGAGTAATATCAGCATGGGAACGTCCTTCACAGGGTAACCTTACATCACAGGGAGTTCAACTAGAGACAGTCCTGTTCCTCAGGCTGTGCTTTCAGTTGCTACCTACCTACTTCAGACCACCTGTAAGCTGCTCTGCTTTATGCCCCTACTCCCAAATGCATGCTCCAGTGCTTCCCTAGTAGCTAAGTATAGCAGGTGATTTAGCAGCTATATAACCAGAGGGTGAATCAGATAAGTTAGACAGACACTCTGATGCAAGGAAGACCATGGAAACAGAATGGCAAGGACTAAATATGGATCTTCGTAGCACTAGCCAAGGGATCAGATTAGACATACAGTAAGACTATCCCAACTCTACAATATATCCACCCTTCTTCCTTTTATTCCATTAAGATTTGTGAAAAGTCTTTAAAAATAAAAAGTCTCTGACAGAACATTCCAAGTCCTCCCTTTGCTAAAGTTTCTCTTCAAGGAGTTATTAGTCTTTGATTTTATAACATTACCTATAAGTTAAAAAATCACTACTACATGCATTATTGTAGTGGACATATGGGACTGTCCATTTATTTGTAAAAAGCATTATCCAAATAACAAAGTAATTCTAAAGATTACAAAATTGTGAGAGTCTGATAAATTCAAAAAAGACCTATTTCAAGTATGCGAATAGTAACATTTCTTTTAAGTATGAAAAATGATAATATGTAATTAGCCCTTTTAACATAGGGTTAATTCAAAGCACACAAAATTTTGAATTAGCCGTTCAGTACCTTAACCAAGTATTGAAGATAAATAATGAATACAGCAAATGCACCACAAGTGGTCCAGCTAAGCAAAGCAAGGGATAACACCCCGCACAGTCTTCTGGGTGTAATCAACTTGTTATCTTTTTGAAGTACAGTAGGTCTAAAAAAAGAAAACACTGCTGTTATACTCTTGCAACAACAACAAAAAAACTACAAAGATCAAAAAGTAATTCTGTTTTGTGAATGACTGAAAAGATTAAATTGCTCCTGAATTAAACAGTGGAAAAATAGACAAATTTGAACATATATAGCAACTGCTACATAAGCGACTTTGCAAAAGAAAAAACCTTTCTTATCAAATGAACTATATTATATATTGAACTTATCAATATGAGCAATCTTACACTTTCCAGAATGTAACTATTGTATTATTTTTACTTTATTTAGGGAAAATAAAGGATACATTGGGGAACATAAAGGATTAGACAATGCTAACTGTAGATCTGCATCAGTCTCTCTTCTGTGCAGCCCAAGAGGAGGAGTATCTTGTTATTATGACTGCACAGCTGCATCATGAAAGTGATTCCTACTACAAACATTAATGCACTCCAGTGTTCAATGATGGTACAGCAGTGTACAACAATAAGTCTCCAAGGGATTAATTCTGTGACAAACATTCTTCCCAGACAGCAATTTCTATTTGCTCGGTCTGAGAGACACAGAAACGCTTGAGTTTTCTAGATTCCAGCTGATAAAACTGAGTGTCAAGTATGAATCTGAAACGACAAAGATGACCTAAGAAGGCATAACAACAAGGGGAACGGTGTGGGGAGGAAGTGCAATAGAACTGTGAAAAAGTCTGTAATTCTTGGATATTCACAGGACATTTCAGTATTAAAAACAGACATTGAAAACAGAAAAAGCATTATTTGGAAAATAGAATTTTAAAAGCCTTTTCAACAAATATTGAAAATAACCACCAAAAAGAAGGCTGGTTGACAAGAACAAATAATTCCACAGGCAGCTAGTGACAAATTCTTTGCTGTTGGCCATATCAGATAATTTCAGAACACTGAGTAAAAGTGAATACTCTCTACTTTAGAGAGATTTAGAGAATTTTTTTTTTCAAGAAATACAGGACTCAGTCAAAACCTGTGTAAGGTACTAGAACTGTGTAAGGCACTAGTATTTCAAAATGAACCAGCTGACTTATAGGCAGGCACACAAAATCTTAATTTCCCTGCCTCTCAAGACATTCTCAGGGTTTGCAGGAAATAAAAAGCTTTAACAAAGAGAGTATGAATTGACCTAAAACCCTTTAAAACTTGGTAAGAGTAGTTTCAAAACTTAGAAGTTCACCACTTAAAACTAATACTGAAGTTTCTGAGCATCTGTTGTAATTTATAAACAAGATGTCTGGGAACAAATAGCTGACACAACATCTATTATTTGGTAGAATAAGACCAACAGTGCTAGTGATGAAAATGAAAGAGCTCATTTAGCAGATGTTTTCTGAATAAAGAGCATACCAGCCAACTTTATGAAGACAGAGTTGGCTCAAATATAGGTGAGGACTGTTATCAGTGTGAGAACTGACAAACCACTAGAATAGCTAAGCACATTATCCAATTTATTATTTTACTCTTTCAAAATCTTTTTACGTTCCTTGCTTTTTTTAAACCCCTTTTTATATTTGAACACTCATCTCTACAAGCAAAAACATTCCCTTGGTCTTAGAGCCATAAAATTAATCAGTCTTGTAGAGTGAAATTAATATCTAAGAAGCTTTTGTTTTACAAACCAGTTTGCATTCCTTAAAGCTGTTTATCCAATATGGACAATTAGAAATGGATTTCAATGCTTATAGAACCTTTTCTAAATATATACATTTATTTTTTGAGCTGCTGGAAAGGGAATAGTTAAGTTGCTTTTTTCCCAACAAGCTTTCCTCAAAAACAAACTGAAAACCTTCATAACAGCTGGTGAAGGAAACAAGGAAGCCATTTATGTTATTTACTACTTAATACTGACAAACCCAGATGGCTAAAACCAAGTATGAACTATATTGCAGAATTTAATCTGCCCAAGCATTCACACTGAAGCAAACAGAAAAAAATGGCAGGGTCACAGTCACAGAGCATAATTATAGAGCATAATGTTCTTTTACCTAATCAGAGTTAACCATAACGAAGAGAAGAGTCTCAGAGATGTAGAGAAAAATACTCCACTCCAGTAGGCAATGCCTGTCCCAAAAAGGAATAGAATCAGGGACACAAGGGGGAACCATGCATCCTGACTACTCAGTACAGCAGCATCCACCTCTGGTAGTGACAGCGATTCCCATATCTCTCTAAACCAGTTAAACCTGACAAAAACATGAAAGCAGTATTACTTATCACTTCCAACTGCTGTTACAGTAAGATATGTATCAACTATTCCTCCTACTACAGCCTTTTAAACAAAATCACAGTCAGGAGTTCACAATGACTACAGATAAAATAATATTCTTCCCCACCAATAGTTTTACTGAAACTTCTGCTTTGGAAATGACTTTAAATAAATAAATCAATAAGCTATGCAAACTCACCCCTGCAGGAACACAACAATGCTTGTAAGAGGTTCTACTTTGTAGGGTTTAGCTGTTCTAACTAGTTCAATGGAGAAGTCTGAACACTGGCCTAGAATCAAGAACAGAAAGCATCTATAGTTATTTTGTCATGAACTTTACGTTTTGTTGTGGATCTTGTTTAACTTTACACAAAGGTTTGAAAGTTTACTTTAAAACGAGATAACCATGTCTTATAAGAGTACTGTGAGTCAGCATACTTCATCATCCAGGGCCTCATTCACTGGATCACTCAGTCAGGTAATATATCACAAGAGCTTCAAGAGAGATTATGGAGTTACAAGACCACCCGAATTTAAATAAAAATGCATTTTGTCTGAAGACATGTCTGAAAGCCTGCAAATCTCATCTTAATGCAAGAAATAAAGTGTTTTGTGCATATGTGTTTTAACCTTCGACGTGTATTTTTAAGTTGACTTCATAATTCTAAAATATCATGCAGCACCAATCATTGGCAAAGAAGGCATTGCAGAGTAAAATAAAAAGGAAATATTCTGCTACAACACAACCTTGGAGAAGTACCAACAAACAAAAACTGAAACTGATCCCAGTACTTGCACAAGTTCAATGATACTTAGCTTAAAAATTTCACAACAGCTAGCTAGTCTTTCAATGGTAAATTGAATAAGTAATTTCTCTAAAACACTTGTGACAGAAAAAAACAAATTATAGAAAGCTACCTGTTGATATCAATGTGCTCAATTGTCCTCCATAAGTAAGAAGAATATTAGAAACAACATAGACAGGAAGAGCACCAGCATGGAACCTTATTATCTGAAAGACAGTGATACAAGGATAGTTTTTCATTTATATATGTAAAAATATATTAAAAAAACACACACACAAAAACACTGTCATGAAGCCAGCATGATAATGTGATTGGAAAATCCTTCTTAGAAGAGTCAGTTTCTCATGTTGATGCATAAGTATTTGATAACCACCATTTGCCATTAATGTTACATATGGAAAATACTTGGCTCTTGTAAATGGCTAATCAAGTGTGTTTTGATAAATGACCAAATTAAAAATGAATTTCCAGTCAAGACAAATACTAAAAGAATTCAAGTAGTATGTTAATGGTGTTTCAGTAAAGTAAATGAAAAGTAAAAGGCCTTTTTCCAAGCAAAATCTTTGTATTGCTACATACACTTTTAGGCAAAGACTTTTTGGAAGCAATTTCATGTATGTTTTAATTGGCTTCCGCTGTCCCAACTCACAAAGGAATATCTGATTAATATACAAATACCACAGAAATTCTTCTAAAGTGATAACAAAATGAAAAATCCTTGATAAAAGTGTATACATTCAAACAAAGGAACTTGCCAATAGTATTCCAGCACTACACTTAGGTGCTTGCAAATTAATTACTTTTTAGAATCAGAAATCTGCAGATGGCCAGCCTGTTTTTACTGATACCAATGTAGAAATGCATTCTTCATTGATAACCAAAGAAAATTTGTTGAGAAACAGCATATGGATCTGCCTAGACATTTTTCCTACCTTTTAGTTGATGCCAAATGTATTTTAAAGTTTTAACTCTACTGAATCATCAGAAAAAGTGAAAGTGACCTACAATATCATCCCTTTGCAGATATTCGGCTTTTCACAAAGCCAACTGCTCAACATTTATATTAGCTCTTTAGAGCTGGAGTGCTTTTCCGCTCCTCTGAAAACTGAGGCCTGACATTTATCCGGATGGGATACTTTGCCAAGTGACCAGGTTTCAAATGATAACTGAATTGTGTTGCTCTTTGCATCGAGAAGGAATCTGAAGTGCCATAGTAGGGAATGGAGGAAGGGAAAACTTCTGTAGATGCTACCGACATAAAAAACAATCCAGTACTAGGTTTTCTTACTTGCCCAAGAATCTGTATCAGTGATGTCTTCAGAATTACCTTGATAAAAAAAAAAAAGTGTTTTATTATTTTATACAATGGTAAGCATAAGTGTAACACACTTTTATTTTTAAGAAGCCAACTTGGGTATTAAAATACAGCAATCCCATAAGTAAAATGTACAACAGCTTACTCATGACTTTTTAAAAACAGACACTTTAAAATTTTCCTTAGAAATGAGAGCCCAACCTTCTGTATTATCCCAGCTGTTGCAAAATACTTGCAACATGCACTACATTTACAAAAAGGCCAAACAGCTCGCCTTAAATTTGCTTAGTATTTATTTTGATTAATTTGCTACATGTTTTAAAAGACTGAATTATGCAAAAATTATATAGCAATGCAAACTAGCTATAAAATAAATTTGTATTACTCACTTCATACTGACAGTCTGAGGAAGAGTAAATATTTAACTCTGGAACCCTGTTGTCATTTTGAGGCTGAGCAATATGCAGTTTTGCAGAAATCTCAGTAAAAGATGGAACTCTGAAAAAGCAACTTAATTGGTAAATGTTGTCCTTATAATCAAAAAAAGCCAAATATGCCTTAGTCTTCAAGAAGTGCACATAAAGCAGAACTAGTACACCAAGTGTCACCGCAAGCTATGAGCAAAATGGTATAATGAACCTGTTCATCCTGTCACAAAGAACTACTATTCTCAGTCCACTGTCCTCTGACCTATCAAGGGGCATAGTACTAATGAAAACAGACACATTCAGCATTGGTGAAGCAACTTAGTGCTACTGTGTGATCCAAACCTTGGGTTATGGGAAGAAGCCAGCATCCAGAGCAGCGTCTATTCCCCTCCCTTGACGGGATCAAAGATTATGGTGAGAATTTCAGACCAGCAAATCTGACTTCCTTTTCAAGAAAATTAGTGAGAACTATTAAACAAACAATTAGTAGAAATCCTTATTCTGAGGAAAAGTCAAAACAAACTTTGTCAACAAGGGCAGAAAGGTAAATAAAGAAAAGATGCAGAAACACTTAAGACTGGTGAAGTTGCCTCATATCAGAAATTTTACCACAACAGGGTGCAACCATTCTTCAAGAACATATCAAGAAGTAAGTTATAATTGTTAAAGTCCTTACTTTGCTACAATTATTGAGTCTTCATGTGACCAGGGTATATGAAGTCTGTAAACACTAGGTTTTCTTTCTGAAATGGAAGAGAATTTAAAAATATACAATTAATTAAGAACAAGATGTGTCAACTGTCTCCAAAATCTAAAATGCAAGTAAACCAAAAGTGACATGTAGATCACTATACCGAATCATTGTGCTTGCAGTTACATTGCAATTGACAGTGCAATGCAGGTAAGTGCAGTTAATATAGAACAAAAATTACATTTTTTAACACATGCTGTTACAGAACAAGACAGCAAGACATCAACTTTTAAAGGCAGGACAGTTATGAGAAAACTTGTTTTCAATAAAGCTGTAAACCCAAGGTAATAAATCCATCACTTATTTTTTTTTAAACAAAGAACTTTAGCATCCCATTCTGTTTAAACTCGTGTAGCTCAACATTCAAATTTGAGTCCCATAATTAGCAAATAAAAATCCTAGCCAAATGTACTATTCTTGAGAAACACTTTCAACATAATGCAGAATCCTGCTATCAACTTCCCTTTGCTGGCAAGTAAGAAAAACAAACATATGAGGACTAATTCCACATCTTCTGTGAGCTATCCTTCTTAACAAAAAGTGTAAAGTTAGAGACACTAGCAGCCACATTTGAGCAGATTACAACAGTACTGCCTAAACCCCATTGCATGAGAGGACTTGTTTTCAGTAGCTTGAGTCTTGAGAATTTTCAATAAGCTTTGTTTTATCAATTCATACTTTAAAAGACTTATATTTACCTTTGAGTGACTGGCAGCAGCTCTCTATATAAATTTTGAAAGCTTGATATATCTAGAACATAAAAGAAAAAAAACGTTACATTCTCCAAACAGTGGTTACATTAGCTTAAAAAATTAAGTAGCATTCTTACTTGGTTAAAGTGCTGGAGCTGTACATTGTAAAGTAAGCCTGTTGAATTTAATAGAATTTTGCTTGAAGAAAGCCCTGTAAAGGATGTATTATTTTCACATATTAGATAAAATTTTTTAAGAACTCACTATATCTTCAGATTTTTTTTTCCAGGAGACTTATATGCTTCTATATCTGTTAGTCAAGACCCCCACATTTCTTATTTCTTTGTCTGTTACTAACAAGAACAGTATTAACTTTAATAAAAACAACTCCCACCCAAACCTCCCTGACCATTGAAATTTTTAGGCAAATTTATTATCCAAATGTTAGTAATATTAGTTTTCCATTTTTTTTTCCAAAAATAATATGGTATACTTACCAAATGAAAAAAGATGCGTTACAGGAAGCTGTACTGTTCTGGAATCCTCTTTGAAGAATTCACAGTCCAAAGTATACTGCAATTCAGGGTATTAAATACAGATCTAAACCAAGCACAAGACTATAAAGCCTTTACACTTGCCAAATTCTATTCACAGGCTCAGGCAGAGTACTGGACACAAATATCGAAAAGCCACCTCTCCACACTCCACTGATAGGGACTGGCAGGTAGTTCAATCCCATGCATAGCAGTAGAAGTTTGGGGAGCTTAAGCATAACTTCCAGGTTATTCTGGCTCTCACCCATTTGCAACAGCCTTCAAAAGGCTATTCAAATAACTGAGAATTACTAGAATCCAGTGCACATCCCTCCTTCTCAGGTACATCTTTTGGGGGGGGGTGCATTCTAAAGGAGTGTTACTTGTCCAAACTCTGGATACAACTTCCTGATCAAAAAGAACCTTTTGTTTGTCTCCTGCAGTTTAATGCAAAAGCAAAGCAAAGCATCCAGCAGGTATGCGTTGTAACATCTCTAGTAGAGTATTTAGTTCAGTTGAAAATTATCTCCCACCCCATTGTAAATCCAGCATTTGTTTACTTTTAAAAAGTAGTTTCCAAGATTTAACACTGGACTGCAACTTAGCACGTTACATTTCACAAATGTTCTCTCTATCTTTGCTTATCCAGCACATTGTATATTACTAATTTAAATGCAAGACGTCTCTGTCACAACTCTCTGAAGATACACTCATAGAGAAGCATTATAATCACTTCAGCTGTGAATAACTTGTTGGATCATGAATTATTATACCACAGACGCAGAGACTGTATTTGTGTTGCAGAAAGGAATGTCAGATCTACTTAGACTTTCAGTTTAAGTTCAGTGTTCTGCCATTTTCAGGACTAACTAGAAAGGTCTTGCCAGACCCAGCTGGGTAACACACGAAGTCAGATGAGATTCACTGCAACTGTTCCTCTTACTGGGATCCTGAGGGGCCCTGATATGAAGATATCTAACTCAACTGTGAGATCCAGAACTATCAAACTCTGGACAACTCAGTCTACCACATTATTTGTGGTCTCAGAGCTTGCAGAAGTATCTCTGTACCAAGCTCCCCAGAATCTGTATGTGGCATCTTCAGTTATCTACAGCATTCTCTACTACTCTGGATAAGAGAACCGACTGCTCAGAAAGATAAATATTCAGGAATGCAATAGAATATTAAGAAAAACAAGGAAAAAGAACATTAGAACCTCCAAAAAGAACACTAAGAACTGGTTTGAGAACTGTTGCTCTTTATGTTTCAAGTACTATTTACACATTGCATGTGGTATTTTATCAAATGAAAATGTTTCTGAACTTACAGAAGATAACTAAGTTACCTTCACTCCACACTAGAGTGTAAGTTTATGGTTTCTCAAAGTAACTTAGCACATATTTAATGTACTTCCTTTTCCTTCCATCATAGCATCTGAAAGCTATGATGGAAGGAAATAAATTAAGCAAGCAATTTCTGCATTTCTTTTCTTACCTTATTGCCAGCTGTAGGTGGTACCTGAATGACAATGTGGGACAAAGAAGGATAGTCCTGAAGCTTCATTATTACAACCTTAAAAAAGAAAGAAAAATAAAAGCCACTACGGAACATACCCCTTAGCTTGCCCCTTGCCAGTTCCCAGATGTCCACCTCTTGTACCCCCTCCTCTGGAATACAACTGCATGTTCCAATGCTGTAAACAGAACAGATCCTTCTCCCATGACATGCAACTACCCCACTTCTCCCTCCTACAAGTACAATACTTACCTTGGTGGTTGGAAGTAACTCAGCTCTCCAGGATAAATCAGTAGCTTCCAGGCTGTAAAAATTCATGCACATAAGGATGAACATATTCATTATGTAGGCATTACATTATGACAGTGGGTTAACATCAGCTTTTCTCCCTCTCTACATGGATTCACATGATTTTAAATTGAGAACAAGTTTGGATCTACTGCAGTTAGCTAACATAGTAATTTAACAAACAATAATAATTTCAGATACTGCAAATGTGCTTTTTTGCAAAAACAAATTAAGCAAAGCTCCAATTTTGTCATACACATTCTGCAGTTACTGGTCATGAAACTTTAACACTGAACACTCTTAATAAGCTAAAACAGCACTGGCACTGAATTAACACAGTTTTATTAGCATCTTTTAAAGATCAGAAGTACCAATTTTCCTATGGGAACATCTAATATAATATAAACCAAAAATTTTGTTAGCTGCTGCAGAGCTTACAGCAGTTCTAAAATGGTGTGTACTTACATTAACACACTGAACTGCAACACAGTCATTCAGTCATTTTAAGTTATGTTTTTTAGAACACCAGGATACTTCTGTTTCTCTAAGTACTGCTACATGACCACACGACACACAGTCTACAGCAAAAGCACTATTATTAGATGAAGTTTTAGGTAGCAGTCCTGAACTAGGCTAACCTGCACTTGAGGCTGATCGAAGGTTATACTGAGGAGTAACAGCCAACTTCTCCTTGGATCAGGAAAAAGTACTTGTGACATCTGGCCATCAGCTGGATGCAAGACTGTGTCTATCTGCCTCACCACAGATCCCAGAACAGACAAATACTATGCTAGCTCAATTCCACCTGGAAGCTTTCCCTAATCTGAAGGTTATATTGAATTTACTTTGAGCTGACTTTGCAAGACAGTCTTCCAAATCCATTTGGTAATGACTGTAATGATCTGATTCAAATAATCACTCAATCATCCACATTTCTAAATATTTTTCATATGACAGTAGCAATTTTGGAATAAGAAAAAAATAAAGAGATGCTTCAATCCACTCTTCTGAAGGCTTTGAGTGACATTTGATGTCTTCTGTCATAGGATTCTAAAGAGATGCTACAAAACACAATTTAGGAAACCAGCACAGCATGTAGTATCAACAAGAGAGCAACAGAAGCAACTTCTCACTGCTATGAGGATCAAAAATATAGCTTAAAGAAGATGTTGTTCACCCATTTTATTTTGCATTCATGCAGTAATTTTGAGAAAATCTATTCTTTCCTGTTTTCGTGGTGATACAGAAAGCACGACTGATTCACAATAAGATTTGTACTTTTATTCCCAATCTCTCCCTTCCCAAGGAGGAGGATATTCTATATGTTTTAAATTAAAATCTAGTCTCCCCAGGCCCATTTTAATAAAGAACAGGAACTGTTTATACTCACCACCTTGACGAATTACTGTTCATACAGCCATAAATCCAGCTCCTTGTGTCCTGTAAAGTCAATACCATAAGATAGTGCATTACTTGTGTGAATGTATTTATAAAAATATTAAAAATAGCAATTCTTTACTCCAAACAATGCAGGAGTTAATGCTGATAATATTCTCCAAAATTTCTACATGCTAACTGTTTCAGTACACCAGATGTCAGCAAATGTTCTAAAAATCCTTTGAGAGCAGATCCTTGATGCAATTAACTTAATAAAAAGAGGAACAAACTTACATCTTCATCTCACTCCTGTTCTATCAAGTATGTCACTGCAGTGATACCTGCTGCAGACATAACTCTCATAAGGGTGTCAAATGCTGAAGTGTAAAAGCAAAGATGATGATAAAAACAGTCTCTCAGATTCCCTGAATTATTTATAATGATAATGAAAGATATCCACCAACTTTTTTTTCTTAATTTCACAATGAAGTCAGGCTTCTGTGTTAACAGCAGCAAGTGATATCCTCCATTAAAAGTCTGATATAATCTCGAAATTACAAGGATGGAAAGATGAAGCATAAGAGCAAAAGGTGGGGGTTTCTAGGAACATTTCTAAATAACTTCTGTTTGCCACCTTTTCTAGTTGTGAATCAATACATCTTCTAGAAACAAATACAAGGTTAAGCAAACAAACCTTCACCACTTCTCTTAAAAAAATCTGCCTTACATATGACATAAAATTCAATAGAGTTTAACCTTTTCTAACTAAAAGAAATGATGTCTCAAGGTACTATGCCAAATAGTCGAGGAATACTTTAGATTTTTAATGTTCTACAGCTCCCCTCCTTGAGAATTTAAGTGTTCTGAAGTGATAGCACCCCGATGCAAGTATCTCAGACTTTGTTCTGTGGACCACATCCTCCTCAAGCAGTACTAGTCCTTCTTCAAGATATTATAACACAGGCAAAAGTTACCCTGTTAAAGCACAACTAAGATCACAACAAACGTGTAAATACTGAAGGTGCTACTAGGAAGGGCAATAAGAAAAGCACTGAGAATATACACTCTTTTCACAATGGTGGTATGAACCTCTTCTTTGGTAATCGGAGCAGTGGCAACAGGGACAGGCAGGATGGAACACGAAAACATCTCCATTCTCTTGCCACTAATCTAAAATACTCACATAATTCTGAAAAGCATATTTATCCATCTCCTGTTTGACAAAAGATTACATTAATTCTTTTCAAAAATATTTTTAAAAAATATTTCAAAAACATTTTTGTTGAATTAATATGTCTTGAGATAAAAACATTAAGAAATTAACATTATTGCCTCTCCCCTCAATAGAGGAGACAACTGAGAAGGTGCTATTTTGTCATCTGGCTTCCATTCACTTCCACTGCTTAGTGGAAGATTTCTGTGCCTTTCAGGCTCAATTAAATTTTATTATGGGAAAGTAAACCTATAAACAGCCTTCCCAAATTAGAAGTGTGGCTGAATCCTGGCAGCACTAAAAATAACTTATTAATTCAAAACCATCAATACACACCTGCACTAAAGGAAAAAGTAATCTAGGGCTAGCCATAAGAGAGTCAAAAATAAAACGTTAGAGGTTCAGGTGGCATGGAAGGTTTCAGACCTTGAACACAAAGTGTGACATGCTAAAACAGGAAGTACATCTAACACTAGATATTAGGCTATGGATGTAAATGAATGTCAGTAATTTCAACAAGTGTTCATTAAACTGTCTTAAAACAGCAGCAAATAGAAATTAAAATAATACAGCTTTATAAACAAACTCCAGACAGTAAAGAAGTATTTTCTTACCAACATACTGTTTTCACAGTAAACATGACTGTATGATTTTCTGTGGCTTGCAAGAGGAAATGTGAAATATTTTCCATCAGAATCCTTAAAAGAAAAAAAAAAAAAAACACACAAACCTGCTCATTAGTAAAAAAAATAAACATAAAAACACAATGAAGAAAAAATGCTACTTACATTGTAAACTGAATAAGTCCATTTTGAGGCTTTGACTGTAATCCACATGAAAGCTCCTAAAAATAAATATGTTCTTATATGCCACACTGCAGGAACTATTTTCCTTATCTCCAAAATCTTATTTTTTACTTATCGTCAAGGTCTCATCTTTTATCTGTAAATAGCCATAAACTTCATAAGCTTTAATCAACACTCAGGATTGCCACTGCTTAGAATTACATGCAACAGTTCTCATCAGTTACACAGAAACAGAAAAACCCTAGGATCCAATTACTACATATTAACTGTAAAAGAAAAGCTCTATGGATCTTGAAACAGAGCCCTCAAGGCAACAAAACAAATAAGAGACTGAAATGATACTAATTACAGAGTGACTGACTAAAGCTGAGGCAACACTAGAAACAGCCCCACTCTTTGTTCCTGCCAGCCTTTTAAGAAAACTGATACAGAAACTTTCATAGAAGCAAGTCAACAATGATGTGAATAACAAATACAAGAACACAGTAGCAGTTTAAAGATACGCCTGGAGAAAAATAACAAGACAGAATAATGAAGAGATCAAAGATACAAACAATGCAAATTGTCATGCAAGGAGGTTAATATCTTTCTTCTGTGTAACTAGAGTAACAAGTTCATCACAGAAATTGAGCTAAGTGTCAAGAGGTCACCAGAAATAGGAAGATGCAAACATAAAACCCAATATAAACATAATCCTTCTTATTGCTAAAAACTGACCCCCCAAAAAAGCAAACAAACCAACAAAAATCAGTACCACAACCTCTTTGGGTTCCTGTTCCAATGTCCACCTCCCTCCTGGTGAAGTACTTTTTCCTAACATCTAACTGGAAATTCTTTTGTTGTAACTGGACTCTACTGCTTATTGTGTTACCACTGTGCGCCGCTGAGAAAAATCTAGCTTCATCTCTCCTCCCATCTTTCATTAGGTAGTTGAAGACAGCAACAGGATCCCCTTTAGCACTCTCTTTAGGGTGAAAAAAAACTGTCCACTTAGCCTCTCCCCCCCATGTCCTGTGCCCCAGGAGCTAACCATCTGTGGTTCTCTGCTCCACACTCACTTCAGTAACTGTCAATGTCTAAACACTGTCTTATACCAGGGTAGTCAAAACTGGACACCAAAGTTCAAGCTACCTTAGTACTTCTGCAATAGCTTACATTAAGACAATTCCCGAAATAAAAAGGTTTTCATAAAATGGTTCAGCCCACTTCAGCAAAGCTAGGAATATAGCTATGCCCTGCAAAAGTTCTGTTTAGTTCCCAAGACTTCATGCAGTCAAAATTTCTCACCTTTAACTATGCATTCTTAGCAGTTACAAGGAAACCATTAGGGTGCAGTCCATTTTACCCTGCCATGTCATTAATAAAAGGAAGTCACTCATTAAGTAGATCTGAATATTCAGGATTTCCACGAGTAACAGAAAACTAACACAATGGCTCTACAACACCCATACTATCCCTCTTGCAAGCATAGGATGTACATGTAGATCAGACTGTACTTCTGACATCCAACTGTTCCCAATTTCAGAGATTGCCTAATGGACACCTTGGTATAACTATGATTCCTGCTCGTCCCCCAGAATCTAAGCCATATAAAAATTACAGATTTTTGTTCCTACTCCTTTTAATCTATTCAGTGCTGAAACACCACAAAAAAAATGATAGTTTACATCTATAACCCATATATAATTTTAGGAATGTCTGAAGAAGGACAAAATGTATTCCAGAAGTTTGTTAATGAGACTATTAACTATTAACCAGGGAGTATCACTGAATCCTGTTCAAAAGAAAACTGCTGCACACCTGTGAGTTCTGTAGAAGCTTCAGGATTTTCCTCAAATATCTTTGCAGGGTGTCTCACAAAGTGGTGATTCAATACAGACATTCTCTTCTTTGGATCCTCAGTTATCTGAAAAAGAGCACATTGTCAAATTTTACTTTACCAATTTGTGTGATTTACAATCATCACATGACCATAGCTAGCCATACAGTTTTGAGGATGAGGGGTGGGAGAGATTGTTAGAAGACATGGTACATGGTACATTGATTCTATTCTAAATTCAATAATCTGAACAAATGAAGTGCCATCAACAGTCAATCACTGCAATACAGAAAGTCTACACATTATAAAGCATATCTAAAATTTTTAGTTTTATATCCTTGCCTACTCTTAACACAAGGAAACCATTCCATTAGGCTTTCTTTTATAGACTGTTGTGGTTGGACCTGGCTGGCAGCTAAACACTGCACAGATGCATTCTTCCTGAAATGGCAGCATTTAGGAAAAATTCTCATGTTTATACTTACTAGCCTGAGTTCACAAATACAGCTTACTACATCTTGTCTTAATATTTCAAGCATTCAAATAGCTGTAGAGCTACACTGGGATTCACTTTTGGTTTGGGTTGTTCTTTTGGTGTTTGGTTTTTTTGTTTTGTTTTATTTTGTTTTTTAATCCCTGTTCCAGGATTAACTTTTGTCTATCCAGCTATTCATAATTTCGGCCATTACAACTGATTTCTGAAAAGTTGTACCTTCCAGCACACTGCCAGTCAGCTCCAGAACTTTACCTCCCTTATGTGTCTCTAAATCACGTTAAAGTGAGGACATGTAAGAAACTAGAGAAGTCTGCCCCAAGTCTCAAACAGAACACCTGGAAGCCTTCCTCTTTTATGTCTGGGGCTCTGCTCTTACATATTTCCAACCTTTTGGACCTTAACTCCAATTCATATTTACTGCTGCGTAACATTTCAGAAAGAGAACAGAGTACAATGGGAGATGTCTCCAACAGTTTTCAAGAAATAAGATGCAGGATATTTATTTAGAAAAGCAATAAATAATGGTAGCTGGAAGTAAAGAAATATGCTAGCATTTTACCTGCATTCTATTTTTTGTAAGTGCTATTTGCAAAAGAACACTGTGAACAGGTGCTGGCCGCTATGACGACAACACATGGGGAAGTTTGAGAAGTATTATGTCTGAGTTAAACTATCACAGTTTTTCACTCTTTGTATACTAGTCAGAGAACATGACTCATACACACATGGAAAGGTCACATTAGAGCTACACAGCTAGCATAATTTGTTTATCCTGGTGCAACGTCAACTAACCCTGCTGCATTATGGAAGACAAGTTTGGTCCACACCCCAGCTATAAAAGCATCAAACAGTCAATAATAAAAACTGAGTTAACACCATGTTGGTCAAACAACACAAAGTCATGGGATTTTTCAGCGACTGGTACAAACAGCAACAATTTTCTAAGAATGACTTAGAATAATAAAAAATGAGTTTTCCATATAATAGGGCGATATTTAACCTGATTAAGCATTCTGGGATGGAAGAAGAAAGTGTGACAGGGAAACATACAGGAGATCACATATACCAACCTGCCTTGTGTTTTCATCTATGAGATCAAAAAAAGCTCTAATGGTAGCCAGGATCAATTCTTTGCACCTAAAAGACAATAAGTAAAATTAAATCTAGAAAGGAAATATCCAGGGGAATAAAAGTGGTCGGAAGAGACATCATAACAATATTATGCTGAAGTCAAATTATTGTATAATGTGATAACAGTAGAGAACAGAGGGATGTACGATCAGTCAATTAACCTTTGTTCTATTAGCTTACCACACTATGGAGAGATGGTCTGTTGAGGCCCAAGCTCTAGGCACAGCTGAGCTCTGTTTGGGGAAGGAAAAAAGTTAAGATTTTGTTCAATATCTTAAAATTTTAACCAAGTCTTTCCCTTCTTTATTTAAACGTATTTACTCAATTTTTAAAAAGAATAGCATTTATCTTAAGAGTTTCAGGGACTAGGGTACAATAGAATGACTTCTTCAGTCAAAAATCTTACAAGTGGAGAAGCACTTGTTAAACAAGACTTGTAAACTCAAATGACCAAGTTATCTACGTTAGATAGCGGAGACTAATGGTGAAAGGACAAGTAATGGTATGGAGGAACTTACCAAACATTTCTTCAAAGACTGCTTCTATGACTAATCTTACTATTTTAATAAGTGATCCTGGCACACATGAATAGAAGCATGCCAATTAAAGCTGCTGCTGAAAAATCAAGGGCATCCTCAACAGAAAGAAGCATCTGAACAGCATGCAGAAAGAATTGGACAGTCTGAAGCTATTCATTTGTAAAAGTGTATTTCATATATTGCATTTTAGGGACCAATACTATAAAAAATGCCTCCCATAAATGGAGTTCATCACCTAGTTGTACAACTTGATTCAAGTAAGCTATGAACTATTAATGCATTACAGTCAGGGAGAAAAAAAAAAAAAAAGCAAAACAACCACCACCACAAAACAAGCCCCAAAACAAAACCCCCAAAACTCACAAACCAAAAAAAAACCCAAAAAACACGAGAAAGAACTGGTACCACTACACTTGAGATCTCATGAAAAATTCTGGTCGCTAACACTCAAGAAAAATTCAAGTAGAGGACATGCAGAGAACAGTTAATAGGACAAAGGGAATGCAGAGTTAACCTTCTTAGCCTAGCAGAATCAGAGCTGAGACTATTTATAGACAGCTTTCTGTATGATGGACAGAGAGGTAAACACCAAGGGAATGACAGCTATGTCAGATAACATTTCAAGTTCATGTCAGAACAAATGCATTTAAGACCTGGGTTGTGGAGTAATGGAAGGTGGAAATTACACTTTTTCTCCTTATTGGGGAGTGTTTTCCAGCTTCTTCTCTCTAGGGAGTTGGTTGATGGCAAGGGGATGGAATGACAAACCTAACTACTTTATGATGTCTCTTGATTAATTTTGAAAGGAGATAGATGCCTGCAAAAGCAGAAGACTGGGCTTGATGATCCAGCACATCCTTTCTATTCCTAAGTTCTTCAAAAAACAATATATACAAAAAGAAGACTCCAAGCCAGAGCTCTCTTTTTATCATCAAACAAGTAGTCTACTTCTGTACTGCACATCTGTCAAGTCTCCATATACACATCTCTTGGCAAAAACGCAGGAAAATAAAAACCTGAGTTGCAAGAAGGTGGTGAGAAGAGACAGTACCAAATGGTACATGATTCAAATCAATCTCAACACATACTGTTCCAGTAGACACTCACTTATACTACATCAACTATTTATGGTTTTATGTACACTATCTACCCTGTGTTTTCTCATAGTATTTTCATATTTAGGTATACTATGCTGCACATATAGACTAATTAGACAGCAATATATGCATTACATAAACAGCTATCTAACATAGCTCCATGCAAAACAAAATTAAAAAAAAATAGTTTGCGTTTTTACCACAACAGACAAGGCACTGTCATGTTGACTCAATCTTGGTAGAAAAGCCAGTCCTGAACGAACTTGGTAATCTCTGAATCCTCCCGCCACTGAAAGGGTAGTTAAATTTCTCAAATCTTGGGCCTTTAGAATCCAATGATTGTTTACAGCTGTATAAAAATCTATAAAAATATATTAAAATCAATCACAGTTTCCCCATAAGTCTGTTCTACAAAAAAGCAATTGAAACATTCAACTAAAAGTTTCTGTAAACTCCCCTAGAGCCATTCAAGCTCTGTTTATCACTTTTGATTCATTTAAGGAAGGAAAATTACTGTTTTAACACCAAGGGGGTAGCAGTTGTTAAAGACAGATACACTTAGACTTTCTACATCATCTGAGCACATACAGTCTTTAAGTAGCAAACCACAGAATTATTTTAAGGACAGAAAGGAAGAAGCATGGCATTGCAATCAATTGTAGGAGGGTGAATTAATACAAGCATAACAAACCAAATTCAGCAGCTAAAGACAATCCATTCCTCTCAGGTGCCACAGAGAATAATGAAAATAAATGTCTTTTCCCTTTCCTTCACCAGTTCCCTCAATATCTACATGTAGCAGCACAATCATCACTGAGCACATATTTCATCGGTATAGTTTAGTCAAATCTAGCTTTTCAAGAAATGTACAGTACATGCATAATGATTATACTTCATTTTTTATGCCACAGCTATTTAGGTGTGCAGAATATACAATCTATCTTTTGGGTAAATATATTCTATAAAAATATATCATTATATCTAATATTCTCACCTTCCCAACCTTTGGGCATGACAAATATCAAATTTAGCAACTTCCACAGAAATAACTCTGTTTAGGCAATTCATTCGATAAAGAAAGCCATTACAGACGTCAAGTTTTACAAAAAAGAAAGAAAAAAAATGTCATTTACTAGAAAGCTTACAAATTTAGCAACATGCTCTGCAACTTACTAAAGTTACAAATTATTGAGAGCTCCAGGCCCTGTACGAAGCTCAAGTCCACATTTTATATGACACTTTACTTTCTCTCAGTATCCTAACGCTCTCAAATACCCACCTGAGTAACAAAGGAATAGATTACCGACAGTAAACAAACCAGCACATTTTTGTGTTGATTTGCAAGGATCTCACCTGTTAATGCTTGAGAGGACCAATACAGAAATACAATGTCATTAGATAACCTGCAGTACTTACTGGTGAGATATTGGTCTAAAGGCATTACAGGTGCAACATGAGGTGTGGCTTGCGTAATAAGGAGGTTTATAAGTTCAGGCTTAAAATTCTTCAGAGTAAGCAAAGCTCTTGCAACAAGACCACCCATGGAATGACCTACTATTGCAACACTGCTCGGTGCAAATTCTCGATCCTTAAGCAAAGAGCAAAGAGTAATTAGGCACATCAAAAAATAGATTCGATGTTTAACCATACTTATCAGCTGTACATTTTTTCCCCAAAATTAACTTATGTTCTCTCAAGCATAATATGAACTAGTATCAACTTGACAAGTTTACAAAATTAATATAAATTTAGTTGCTATCTCAAAAAACGTGCTTAACATGTAATTTGCAGCTCAAAAGGAAATATTATATAGCCTGTGTAAGCATAAGAAACTTCAGCTTATTTTAATTTCTGAGACTTTTAGGGACATAGGATATCAAAGAACTTTCCTAGAGGAAAATGGATGTAAGGTGATGCTATATTAATATTTTAATAAGCTAGGGAAAGTTTACATCTCTACTACAAAAAAAAGCATGCATTGTGCATGGAAGTATTTATTCAGAAATACAATATAGAACCTAACCAAGGCTCTGGGATTGTCATGAGCATGAAAAGTCTATTAAAGAGCAGCACTTCTCTACTGCACTATTAGCACATTAAATTATCTACACACATTATAGTCTCCCTCCCTTATTCATCATTCTTCAGTTTTCCAGCAGAAAAGGCAGCCCAGAATTCCATTCCAAAATACAAGTACATTATTCAACATATGTCACTACTTACCCTGTACAACTTAAGAATTACTTTTATGCACTCATGCACAAACTTGGTCTGTCGTTGCAGACTACCACCATACAATGCAACCAACTCCTCATTAAAGTTGACACTGAAGAAATTAAAATGATACTTGAAGTCGACATCTTCTGCTTTTCTAAGTGCAATGGAGCCAAGAGAACGTACTAAGAAAAGAAACCACATCAGTTAGAACAGACTAATAGTCACTGCTTAGCACCATTATTAGTAGACAAACATAAATATACAACCTATTAAGAAACAAATGTTATCTTAAATCCACTGTTCATCTCAAAGTCATTTCTAAAATTTAAAAAAGTATGAAAAAGACATCCAAAAGCAAATAATCTATTTTCTAATATGCAATCACACTTGTTTTACAAAAACAGATTTGAAGATATACATAATCTGAGCAAAAGTATCAGCCAGTCACTGTCAGAACTGAACTGTAAAAAGAAAGAATTATTTCCCATTTTTATGATAATTTCTCTGATTAAAAAAACACTAGCAAACATATCATAACAAGAGCTTACAGAAGAATGTGGAAAAGAACAAACCTGATGAGATTAAAGTTTGCAATGCGCTACCAAGAGCTGCATGCTATGTTTACGGTAGTTAACTATGCGACCTAGCTTACTACTGACTATGGAGAGATTTTATGTCAAAACCAAATTTATACAAGATCAAGGACTGTGTTCCTCCACCTGAGGGCTTCTTTTCTCATCTCATTTGCACCTTCTTACTGCCACCAGGACAAGAAGGCAAAATGAGCATTCTTGACTTCAACTCTAGAGGCATTGCCACTGCTAGGCTTTCCTAAAATCCCTTTGAAGACCATCAGCTCTAAGACAACATCCCCAAATATCACCAAGATATGTATGGGGGATTGGAAAACCAAACCCTAAAGGACACTCTTCCACCTAAAACCTTGCAGGAGAAAATGTTCTCTTTACAAGGTCTTGCTTCTGACCTGTCTTCTCCGTCTAACTCCAGCAACTATTTAATACATCCTTCTGAGTGCAGTGTGACCCAAGTTCCCATGGAGACATAGCAGGATGGGAACAGTAACAGCTGCAAATGAAAAAGCATGATAGGGAAA
>NW_010132790.1:39119-45514 GCF_000699245.1 Pterocles gutturalis
AAAAGCAAGTACATACTTTTGCAAATAAACTAATGATCACCAGAAAGGTCTGCCCAAATACAGCACACGGAAGCAACATTCTTCTCAAGTGTAACAGTTTCAGAGATCTGCAGCCTGCAGAAACCTCGTTCTCTTAAAATTTGCTATAGGAATTAACATATCAAAAAAATTTCAGCAAAGTTCATGAAATTGGAAAATAATATCTATTAAATACTTTAGATGTTCAAACACACAGCATGATAAAATTTATAAATCTAATTTGTAGTCAGTCGTTTCCCAAATTCTATCTAAAACTAATAAGCAGAAAGAACACCTTTGAAATTATTTGAAAAGACCTAAAAAGTATTTAAAAGATCAAGTACCTTATCACAACTTCATACCTTGCAAGTCACGGTAAAAGGAACAAGAATATTGTCAAAGAACCCAAGGCAAGTGTGTGACAGATTCCTAATTAGAGCTCAGGACTTCAGTTCTCGCAATCTCAGGTTCATTCCCAACAGTTAAACCAGACCATCATCTTCTATTCAAAGTCTGAATTTTGTACATTTTAAAAGGTTCATTTTAGTGCCCATGAAAGATGATGAATTAACATGGTTCAAAAATGCCTGTAACACAGCAAAGTAAAAGCCCAGAAGGGCAGCAGCAGCAGCACTTCATTGCTCAGTGAATATTAATATATTTTAACCAAGTATGAAAATAACACCTTCTCTACTCATCTAGGTATCAGAATTAAAATGTGTTATCCCACCATAAATTCTGAACAAAATATGAATTTTCATAAATTCCATAAGAAAACAAAAAACGTTCTGAGCCACTGATTAGGGCAGAACAATTTATTTTAACAAATATTTTGAAAAATTAACATATGACTTGTTACCAGTGTCCCTAAATCAATTTCTCAAAACAAATAATAAATATTTAAATATTTGCTGATCTTAAGTGGCGCGGTATATCTACAGCACATAATACTTCTACTCACCTAGACTAAGCTTTACTTCATATACTTCCTTTTGATTCCTAATGTACTCTGAAAGTACCACTTTATTTCCTGCATAGTGATGCACTGCCGTGTTTTTAGAGACAGCATTATTCAGATTTGCAATACTCTCTGCACAATTACAAAAGTCCATACAGTATCTCTCATAATCATTATGTTTGTAATCTTCTTTGGATACTATTGTGCCTGCAAGTCTATATGGGTTTTCTGAAAGTAGGAGCTGGTAAAATATTTTGTTATAAGCTAAGTGTGTATGTTCTCAAAGAAAATAAGTTGGTAAAGGTTCTCTTGAAGTCAGATAATTTAATCATCAAGTTCAGTCCAAACATAAGGAAAAATTATCACAGTGAAACATCAAGGTTTAGACTGCAGTGGTTTTCCCCATACATACACAGTAATCTGGCTCACATGGTAAGAGTGTTACTGTTTTCAAAGCACATTTTAGAGAACAAAAATGAATCTGACAAACCCAGCCAGGAAGTAATACTGGATACTTGAATAATCACTTAAACACAATACTTCATGTTCATCAAACTACTAACTTCAGTATTTACAGTGAAAAATAAAAATGCTTTAAAACCATTACTTCTCATTTGGAGCCTAGAAGTGTGAGAGGGAATAACCTGGAAAACAAAAGCAGGCTGAAGTGGGAAGCTGATGCTAAGGAAAAAACACCACTACGTAAAGAGGTAGGAAATAATGAAGCTACAGGGCAAGCCACAAGATGATGCTTGTTTCTATAGCATGTAGTTACTTCCCATCACAGATGGCAGCTTGTTCAGTTTCTTCCAGTCAAATTCAAGTCTTGTTTTATCTGGCATACCTGCACTAAACACTGTTCAAATCAAAACCAACTAGATGTTTGTGATCAAAAACACAGCAAGGGTGCAGTGCTGCCATAGTACAGCATGAACGTACTGTTTCTGGCTTTCAAAAGGTAAAGTCGTACTCCACAAAAATATTATAGCTCAACTGTTCAACTGATTTCAAACAAAAACAAAGTCCTTTGACTGCTTTAAATTAACCATGGACTAACAAGGATATCCACACCATAACATGATGAACAATTATGACTTTTGTTGGTATTATTTCAAACAGAAAACTTCTTGCCATTAACAAAAGCATAAATATGAGAGCTCTTTGTAACATACCTATAACTTAGCTAAATGCTTACCTTGTTTGTAGCTGCCAGCATTCCCAGGAAGAAAGAGAACTGGGATTCCTGTCAATAGGAGATTTTTGTTTTCTTTGGCGTAGTTCCCTTCCCCGTAGAGATAGAGCTCGTATGTTGGGTATCGTCGGGCTGTTTTCTTCGGTAATTTTATTTTCTGTTGCAAAAATTAAAAAGAAACCAATTACTTTGTCTATATTGTTGCAAGAAAGAAAACATAGTGTCTATCCAGTAATTTAAATGATCTGGCTTATGCTTTATGTATTGTTTTAAATTACAGGCTAAAGAATACAGAAAGAAATACTGGGTTTTGCTTTAAAAAAAATCATTAAAAATAAAGTATCAAGTATTTTGTTTAAGTAGGTATTACTGTGGATAATGAGTGGCTGCAGTTACTTACTGGAAACAGCAGGTAACTTTAACTGGCATTGAAACAAGCTGCAAATGAATGCAATCGTGTATCTTTTAAAGTTCCATATTTGTAAAGTAAACTTAGCCTTACACTACGGGGAGGGGAGGAACCATGTCCAAACCCAACCACTTCTGCCAGGAGGTGAGAATTTGAGAGCAGAAAGCAGGGCACATGAGTAATCCTTATTATACCTACTGCAAGTGAATGGCTCTGCAACCCTTTCCAACACCACGTAACTCAGAAGAAGGATGTGCTGCTGCACCTGGCACCAAAGCTACACCTCCAGGGCAGGGTTCTGTGGGGGACTGGCAGATGACAACTACTATGGTAGGGCAAATTACAGCTGCAGTGTGAATTCTCTTAGGTGACTTTTACAGAGATGTAACCTGCAACGGGAAGTTAAACAATAGTAGTGACCACCTTAATACGGCTTGCCAGAAAAAATAAACCCCTGATACTTTGGAGGCTTTTGTTGTTTTCTGAGTGTGAGGGCCTGGTTCTGTAACAACTCAGAATCCAGCTTACACAGTCAACTGTCATCTTAAAAAAGGAGACACTTCTTGTATTAAAACAGCAGCAAACAAACAACCACCTAACCCATCACATAACTTATTCACAAGATTACGAGTTCCCAAAGAGAAAAGAACAAAATCTCTTTGAACCTGAGGGCTAGGTGATAGTTAAGGCTTAGACCAGTAAGTTCTGATTCTTAGAGCCATGTGACACTGCTTTAAACCAAGTAGTAAGCAAGAAAACATTTATTTAACTCCTGTATGGAGGCTGGTTTATAATTTTGAGTTTCCAAGCTTTAGATTTTTTAAAATTCTATGAATGCAAATACACTGGTTGTAGCATTTGATTACTTATGTTATGACAATTCAGAGACAAATTAGATGAATAAAAAATAAATTTATTAAGGGGCAATTTATATTTTAAGGAAACACTTTATTTTACAGAATAAGGTAATCAGAAATCTTCCCTAAAGAATTTCTTTCTTGAAATAATCTGTTTCAAATATTTCAGTTGTTTCTCTCTACAGTGAAGGCAATTTAACTTTAGTTCCCAGCCCACACATACACTTTCCTTTCCCCTTTTATTCTCTGCCTCTCCTCAGCTAAAGACTATTTCCTTTCTCTTTCCTTCAAATTGTTTACATATTGGTTACTTGCAACCTCTTCTTATGACAGTTAATACACATATTTTAAGTGCATATTCTATAATAGGCATAATGTATTTTTATAATGTTATATGAGATATTGTAACAAAATATACATATTAGAGAGAAAGTGTTTAATTCCTTCACTGTGAACAAAAAAGATTAAGCTTTATTCAGGGCTCATATCTTCAGATCATCCTTTCAATGTTCTTTCCCTTTTCTCCATCATCTGACCTTTCCAACTTCCCTGACCTCACTATCCCTTTCTCACTCCTTTCTACTGCCCCCTTTTTCAAAAGCTTTCAAAATTCTGTGAAAAAAACTTAATCAGTTTTCATTACTAAACTAAGAGTGCCATCAAGATATATGACTTGCTGATTGATCAAATAATCCTATTCAACCGTTCTTTCACTGTATCTTCCTGGTTCATTGTCTTTTCAAAAACTTTTAAGGAACATAAAATTAATGAGCTGACCTTCTTTGGGTCAATATTGAAAGCAAAAACCTACACAATCCATGAGAACTGTACTAGCAAAATACTGTGTTTTTTCTGCAAATCATGGTGCTCAAATGGGAGCCTGGTTTTAAATGCTGAATTCTCAAAATCTTGGTTATATAATCGGTTGTAATGATCTACAGTAACTTTTTCCAATATCAGTGTGGCCTGCATTTTTCACCCTGCTTCCTAAAGAAATTAGGCTTATGTGAAAAAGCCCTCATTACTAACTTCTGAACCTCTTACCAAGCTTAGCTGAACAGGATAAGGGTAGGTTAAATTCAAACACTGCAGTTCTACAACTCATGCAAAAAACAGATGGTTAAGTAAAAAAAAAAAAAAATCCAAACCAACTCCATTACTTCCTATTAGCTCGACTCTGAGCTAACCCACGCTGGTAGACACAAAGGAAATGAAACTTATGTTTAATTGCTCAAACAACTTTTTGTTTTATAACGTGATACCCAAGGGAGGACAGTTACCTTTCACCTGAAATTCCTATCTTGTGGTTTCGTACTAACACCAGCATTAAAAAGACATTAAAAATTCAACAACAACCCATCCATCAACAAAGAGGTACTTGAAAAGTATAATACATTAGCAAACCCAGGAAAATTCCTAATTTTCCTCCCCCAAAAGTACTGCTTTCCACACAGTAAAAGTGATTATTCAGGGATTAGAAATTCTGAGAGGCAACAGAGCCAGCTGCAACTTGCATCTGCTGCATGGAAATACTGCTCACCCTTTAAGCCTTGTGTCTCTTACCAGCACAAATCTTGCTAAAGATGTTTAGAATTTAAGCCCTGACACAATGAGTAAATACAGAAGATGTGTGGTAGCAGACGATAATTTCAGGCAACCTCCAATAACATCACACAGATTTTGCTAGTACCTTTCTGCTGGCTGGCTTCAGATTGAAGCTGAAGTATGTTTTGGCTGCTAGGAGATCTGAAAACTTACCATGTATTATTTAAGTATTTTAAACCAGTTTGTCCTACACCACTGACAAAACAACCCTTGTAGCTATACCAAGGTTCTTTTTTGTAGGCTAATGTGACTGTGTCAAGCGTAGCAAATTAAGGTTAATAGAGCCAAAAATTAACTTGCTGCTTCATTACCAATTTAGGTGCTGAGGTTTTGCTTTAAGATCATCTTTACTATGCAAGACAGTTTGCAATGTGCTTCAGAACTGAATATTATTTAGAATACTCCTTTTGGTTTGTTCAACATAGCTTATATCCTAGATAATGCTAAATGAATGTTTAGGAGCCAACAAATTTTGCTTTGGATGCTTTTAATAGGACAGAATATCCTGTAGTAAGAACTAGTATTAAAAAGATAAACTGTTTTTTAACAACTGCATGTCGTATTAGCAGTGAACCTACATATACTCACATATTTACATCCTCCCACTACTAAGCCACAATAGCGTGTCTGGAAACCCAACAGTTCCATCAGCAGTCCTCTCTCAAACTGATTGAAGGTTTTCAAAGGGGTCTTCAAAGAGGTTGCTAAAAAGCTTTATTAGCAAAGCAAGCAGGACTTCAGGGAGGTTTACACGTCCTCCCCCACGCTGCGGGGCTGCACCACCCGCAAAGCGCTACCTTGAGACATACACCCATGTTTGAATCTCAGTTATTCGCACGGTACAAAGTCACAAAAAGGACCGAGAAGCACCAGACCTAACCTCCTGGGCACTAACGCTGCCGGGTGCTGGGGGAGGACCTCGCCCAGCCTCTGCCTTTTGCAAAAGCTTGGGTGAGCTTTCGACCGGTTTTACCAGAACCACAGATAACTACACGCACTTACAGGTTAGAAATTTGGCAAGTTTATATTCCTTTTCTTTTGTACAGGTGGCAGTACAAGACACCTCGTTACTTCACGGGTACAGCAGCTTTTCCTCTCTGCAGCCATCCAAGGCGCACCATTGTATGCCGCAGCCAGAGCACCACGCTCTGCCAAACACGCCGACCTCTCCCATCAGCCAAATCCCTTCTCCCGCACTGACAGATTGCTGCTGTTCCGCAGAGGCCGCCCCAGGAGGCGGCAGGTGGCCCAACCCTGAAGTCACGGGAGCGGCCAGGAGTCTCAGGGCGCCTTCGGGGCTCGTTCCTCTCCCTGTGACAGGGAAGCGGAGAGCGGGCAGAGGAGCGGCGCCACCGG
>NW_010132791.1:0-2335 GCF_000699245.1 Pterocles gutturalis
GGCGGGGGGTGTGGTAGTGGGCGCCGTCGGAGCTATGCAGGGCATCCTGCGGGGAGCAAGGATGAGGACAGGCTGAGAGAGTTGGGGTTGTTCAGCCTGGAGAAAAGAAGGCTCCAGGGAGACCTTAGAGCAGCCTTCCTGCCTTCCTGTACTTAAAGGTTGCTACAGGAGAGATGGGGAGGCACTCTGTCAGGGAACGTAGTGGTAGGACAAGGGGTAGTGGGTTTAAGCTGAATGAGATATTAGGAAGAAATGTTTTACTGTGAGGGTGGTGAGGCACTGGAACAGGTTGCTCAGGTAAGTTGTGGATGCCCCATCCCTGGAGGTGTTCAAGGCCAGGCTGGATGAGGCTTTGAGCAACCTGATCTAGTGGAGGGTGTCCCCGCCCATGGCAGGGGGGTTGGAACTCGATGATCTTTAAGGTCCCTTCCAACCCAAACCGTTCTATGGTGCTACGATAAGGAGCTTGGTGCTTGCAAACTCCCTCAGGCATGCTCCTTCCCCTGGCGTGGAGGGCAGCTGCACAACGGTGCAACGTGTAGCTATGGTGCAGCTAGGCAGTCAGCCCTCTGCTTCCCTGGGCTTCAGGTGGTGACCCATTCCTGTGCCAACTGCCAGAGTATGATGTGGACCCACACCTCCTCTGTCAGGGGAGATGTGCCACAGGGTCGCTGTGTTTGGCACATGCTGTGCACAAGGTGCTGCCTGTCCCTGCCCCTCTCCCAGTGTTCACCCTACAGGGTCACTATCAGCAATCAAGATGGCACCACTACAGTCACAAAAGCATCATTTAAGAAACTCATGTCTGCGTGAAGAAACTAAGTTTGCATGTAGCAGTCACCTGGTACATGCAATGTTTGAGTTAGGGGTTGGGGAAGCATCACTGAAATGGGACATGGGTGCAGTTGGGGAGGGGCTCCCAGTGGGAGCCAGTAAAGCTGGGCAAGGGGCCCCGCCACACTGGGAGGTCAAGCTACAGAGCAAGCCATCAGCTGGACGGTGCAGCAGGGACAGCTCTTCCCAGCCCTAGGGAACTGCACAGTGAGTGTGACAATGTGCTAAAGAGAGAAAAGGCTTTCACCTTGCAGTTGTCCAAAGGTCTAAAGAAGAGTGGAGGCTCTGAAAAACACAGAAATGTTGCCATTTACACAGAAATTAGAACCACCTCAATACAGAAACTTAGTAAAGCTGAAAGGATTTTCTATTCAAAAAGTTATTTAAACAGAATCATGCCTTTTAAAGGAATAAGAATATTGTTTCTAAATTTTCTGGATTCTTTCATAAGAAAAAAAAAAAGCTTTTTTTTTTTTTTTTAAGCTAAAACTAACAAGGATAGACAAAGTTTGAGTAAAACCAAGTCTCTGTCTGTAATGTTCTGGAAGGAGCTGGAGGGTATTTTCTGCCTGTGAATGCTGCCTTGGATGCTGCTGTGCTCCATCCCATCTTGTTAGGGTGACTGCAAAAGTTACCTCTGGATTAACTGACTGAAACCAAATTCTTCAGGTCATGGGAAACAACACAAAGTTGGTCTTGCTTTTCCAGACAGACCTATTCAAGTGGAGTTTGCTATGTCAGCTTACACATGGGGAAAAGGTACTGACTTGTGTTATTATTTTTCTTTTTCATGTCCAAAGAACATAGCCAAACTGGTAATGGTAATTTTTTTTTTTTTAATTAAAAAGTTTTATGGTCCAACACATGAAATACCTTAGCTGTCACACTGAAGTTCTCTACTGTGAGTTTTCCTACATCTCATTCTGAGGAATCTTCTGCCGCTGTCAAGCAATCACTTCACTAATCCCATATGGCTGTTCCTGTCCTGTAGTTGGTACCTCTCCCCCCTTTCTATTGTTCTGTCTGCTAAGGATTTTATTGTCAAATTTCCCTGAACAGCATGCATGCATAGCAGAGAGAAACATGCATTCTTACATACTGTGTGTATGTCTATATATATGTCTACCTTCATAAATAACCTGTAATTATGAAGCAGAACATTAAAACAACATGTCTACATTTTCTGTATACAACTACGTGTAAAGCACCTGTGCACCTCCCAACACTTTCAAACACCTTTCCTCCTGGCTTCTCTGCATTTTGCGGGTGGGGAGCTGGGACAAAGGGAGGAAGTTACTTGCCCAAGTTTACCAGAGGAACACATTTGCGGGCAAAGCTAGGCTGGAATACAGTTCTACTAAATCCTCAGGTGGTTCCCTAGTAATCTGCCCAAGCTGGAAAAGCTGAGGCTCCAAAATCTGGAGTCAGTGCATGTACTCTAACAGAAATGCCCCACCTCTAGATGCTTATTAGATAAGGGTGCTTATTTACTATTTTTTAT
>NW_010132792.1:0-20514 GCF_000699245.1 Pterocles gutturalis
TTCTGTGATTCTGTGATTCTTGCACCTTGCTTGCTTATCGCCCTCTCCAGACCTTGTCCCAGGTTATGCCTCAGCGTGGGGTAGGTGTGATGGGCTGCAGGCAGGGCCACGCTGTGAGGCAGCTTTCCCACGTGGTGCCGTGCTGGAAGAGGCGTAGGACAGCACAGACACAGTTTTCTAGCTGCTGCACAGCTCTGCGGCTACTGACTCACTGCACCATCTGCCCTGCGGCAGTGCGTGACTGCCAAGGGAGTGAGTGTTTATTGCTACTGTGGTGGCCATGGAGGAGGAGGAAGGTGTATTGGGCAGAACTGGGGACACAGGAATTCTTGTTCTAGCTGTTGTCTTATTTTGTTTCCGATTTAATATTCTTTATCGCCTGTCTAAAGCTCTTAACATTATTCTGTAACTTTTTAAAAATTCTTTTACAGTGACAGCTGTATGCAGGAACAGGTAAAATAGCATATGCCTTGCAACTAAAAGCCAGTCTGTGAGGAAAGACTTTTGGCACAAGGCTCTGTTTAATATGTGAAGAACAGACTGGCTTCCAGACTGGAAGAGTTCTATTTTTGGCAGAGAATGAAAGCAAAAAATAAGGCAATAGATAAAACAGCCAGAATAATTTGAAGTCACTTAATAAGACAGAGGAAGCAATGGAAAGGATGCAAATGTATTTGATTCCTCTTATTAGGAATTAATAAACTCACAAGAGCTTGTCTGTTTGTGTAAGAGTATCACTTTGACTCACAGAATGACAGGCTCTTCATGATCTCCTCATCAGAGGTTCTTTATGATCTGAAAAGTAGTTTTAAACTTTCAGTACAGAAAATAAATCAAATGTGTTGGCAAGAGTAAAATAAATAGAAAGGTTCCTGTATTTTGTTTATGCATTTGATCTATAAAAGAACAAGAATTGAGAAAGGTGTAATAAGGTCTGGCATTTAATTTTAATGCTGAAATTACAGAGAGCATATATTGAGGCATCATTTGAAGCACAAATAGTGCCACAGTTTCAAATAATCAACCCTTTTGACAACTGTAGTTATTATGAGTATAAAATAAATGCTTATTACCTATTGATAGGATTTCTTATATATGTAATTGATACAAAAGTTAACTTCATTAACTTCTAATACATCATAGGCCAATTTTTCTGTCTTATTCCTTGTCTGTGAGTAACACTTGTGCCTACCTTTTGGTACCTGCAAATAAAGGACTGAGCGGTGCTTTGTTGTGGTATGTCTACCTACCTATCTGGGGGAAAAATCCCTAGGCAGTAAATGGGGAATACTGGATAAATGCAGTCCGACAAGGCATACTTGTCTGACTTGAAGAAATGAAGAAATCCTAAAAGAGAACCTAGCAGAAGGATAGCTACAGAAATTGAGCTCCAATAATTTTTCCATTTTTATGTTTTACTAGGTGGCAATATGAACTGGAATTTAACTAGCTGAAGTCTTTTGCAAATCTTGATGCCGAATAAGATTTTATGTCCTCTGTGAAGAAATGACAAAGAAAAATACACTTGCAACTGCAAGGTTGTTTAATAATGATGGCAAGGCACAGGGTTAGAGGTAAAACCAGAAATACATCCAGTTGGTGAAGGAACACATTTGATTAGATTTTCCTGAAGGGATTTTGATATTTGAATTTCTTCTTCGGCTTTGTAATGCCAGCCTTAAGGAGTTAGTACAGAATTTTATAGGTTTATGGTGGTGAGGGAGAGACTTAATATCTCATTTTTCTGGACATATAATTGCCAACCTTGGAACTGGGATCAACACAGTTCTACGGAGACCAGCAGCCTCTCGCAGATAGGTGTTAGCAGAGAACCTTCTCCCTCTCCTATTTCACTCTGTCCAGAAAACAAAACAAAACAAAACAAAGCAAAACTGTTTTTAGGAGCGTCTAATAGGCACTTGAGATGGAAATAGTTGATCCTTCCAGTGCTAATGAAAAAGCTATTAATTACTAATGGTGTTTGCAAGACTGGTGCCTCAAAAACGACACTCTTTAAGGCACAAGTTTTTCTTTCTTGTCTTTATGTTCTGTTTAGCAGAACAGAGTAGAACAGAATGCAACGTATGGTAGAGATGTTTTGTACTTGCAAAAATGTAATGAGGTTCATTAAAAATATGTGTAAATGAGTGAGATGTACAATCATAGAACAATTTAGGCTGGACAGCATCTGTGGTAGTCATTAGGTTTGATCCACCACTTAAATTGGGGCTAACTTTGAAGTTGTATCAGATTACTCAGGGCCTTATACAGTCAAGATCTGAATATCTCCAAGGATGGATATCCAACAGCCTCTCTGGGCAACTTGTGCTAGTGCTTGACCGTCCTTGTTGTGAAGAACATTTTTCTTGCTCTGATGAATATGTTTTTTAACATGAAGTGTGTCTTTTTTCAAACTATGAGCTGAGGTTGTTCACGCTTGCATTCAAAATGTGAAAAATGGGAAGCCAGAAGTCCTGTTTCTGTCTTGGCCTCTGCTTCTCAGTGTTTGGTCAGAGTAGTCCTGCTCAAAAGTGTTCTCCTTTTAGCACGGCTCGTCACAACATAGACTCACAAACAACTCTGCCATGGCAAGCTATAGGTCTCTAAGTCACATAAAAAAGAGATTTGTACAATATTACTAACTGTTATATGACGACAGTCTGAGGGCAACTTTTTTTGGAAAAAAGTATTCTGCAAGCAAAATGCTAGCTCCCATCCTATCTGTCTTGCAGGAACCCAGTCCTGGAGTGTGCTGGGTGTTGATTTTTTTAAAGTCTACTTGACAAAATGTTTTATAAGTAAGCCTATTTCTTGAATACTAATAAACTTTCAGTTGTTGCCTGCTCTGCTTTGTGGCAAGTGGCGGAGTTCAGAACAGGGACAGCTACAGATACTGTGCAGATGGAGCCACAAGGTTAGGAGCCTTTCAGTGCCTCTGAGACAAGTAAGGATTTTCAGAATCACAATTTGAGACTTGGGCAGCTGTATTTATGCATATCACTGGTGATGCCCAAGATTTTTATGCAATGTAGCTCCTAACCCATAGTTGTTATTTTGATGGGGTAATTTGAACAAACTAATTTTTTTTTAAGTTTATTTTTTGAAAGTATAAAAAAAGTCAAACCTGCATTTTCACAGGGTTAAATGTCAATCTTAACATTATGCTTGCTTGACTTTACTGAGTGATTCGTTGTCAGGAAGGATTGCTGTAAGCACATGCGTCATCCTGTAATGTTATGTCAGCCAGGGGAACCTGACTGAATGAAATGTCACTTAAACACAGTCCTTTGAATTCATGTTAAACTTGATAAATAAAAAAGCATAAGAAAGACAAGCTTATCTATCTAATCTTTGAAATATTTTTAGAGATCTAATACAAAAAATTCCCTCCCAATTCTGACACAGCCAGGTCCACCAATATTAATAAACAACTGCAATCACCTAGAATAACAGGCCAGTACTGCATGTCGTTCCTGTAGTGTGCCGTGCCTTTCAAATCCCTGTCCATGGGCCTCAATAACACACGGCTGTTACAATGCCCAGTATAGGTTTTACCTCTAAGGAGCCTAACAATAGCTTCTATTCCAGAACAGAAATGGCTTTTTACAGGACAAAAGCCTTTTGTGAAGAGAAAAGTTGAGCAAAACCGTTTTATACTCAGCTGTCTTTGTTTCCAGGCAGGCAGACAGCTAATAATGTGCATTTGTCAGTTTCCTACTCTCATGCTGTTCCAGAAAGTGGTGCTCTTGGCCATGACATGTTGGGGTTGCTCTTTAGAGTTCCTCATCTGCGTGGCCTTCTGGGAAAAGAACTTTACAGCAATTCTGTTTTAACTAACCTTTATTATATCTGTGCCTATAAATACAGGTTGTCTTTCTACTAGATTTTTACTAGGCCATTTCTAATGGTGACTGGTACTAGAATGAAGTGGACATGAGCAAAAAGGAAGATCTTACTCAGCAGGTAAGAGACTGACTGTGAATAATTTTTGAGCAGATATGCTGATACACAGTGCTTCTTGCATCCACCTCAAGATTTCAAGGGAGTGGATACTTCATTGTGGATCATGTGCAAGGCTATTCATTCATGTATGTTGAGCATGGTTTAATTCTGAAGCAAAGGCAGGTCAAAGAAAGGTGTCTTGTTTAAGCCAAAAAACCCCATCTAACTAATTTTAACTTCCTATATCTTTTATTTATAACTTTATCAAAAGTAATAGAATTAGAGGTCTAAAATCTGATCCCATTAATATTGTGGGAAAACAGGTTGGCTTTGGCTTTATTAATGTAAATGAAAGCACTACAATTTGTGGACCAGAGTCTGACCTGGATTATAAAGTGACACTCTTGAGTCAAGCTACTGACCTAAGTGGAACTGATGAGTTTCTCTATGAGTGCATTTTAAAACAGGTGCTGGTCCTGAATTTGTAATCTATACTTTCAATAATAATGATAAAGTATCTGTTATTTTGAGATCTCATTGTGAAAACATGACATTAAAATGTTTAATTAGAAATATTGAGAAACATGTAGTGTGGCTTGGAAGTAACAGTGCAGGCTGAATTCCTGAGGCTACTAGACACTTTTATCAAGGTGAACAAATGGATACTTTATATGCCAGAGGTGCACCTACTCTGAATCACTGACTGCCTCCTAGAC
Organism: Pterocles gutturalis; assembly: GCF_000699245.1. NCBI lineage: Eukaryota > Metazoa > Chordata > Aves > Pterocliformes > Pteroclidae > Pterocles > Pterocles gutturalis. Next base: position 4,659 of record NW_010132792.1, read on the forward strand.
CATCTTTGTATATGAAATGCATCACAGAAATTAGACACAAATGTCTTGTAGATCATTACTTCCACTCCCTCACAAATGTCTTCCTGAGAATTAGCCAGCTGTTAAATGGATCCTGCTTTTAGGTCTCATTTACATTGCTGCAAATTGCAGATGACACCAGCAGTGTACCTTTGCGGTTTCAAATCACTCTGAAGGTAGGATCAGCTTCTTTATTTTGAGACACTATCTTACTTTAGGGTTTTGGGTTTTTTTAACATGGTGCAGGTGGCATAGTCCAAGGGAAAGTGTTTGCAAATAACCTTGCCACAAGGACAATGCTGCTGCTTTGAGGCAGCAAGAGAATCAATGACCTTGAGAAGCTAATTTAATACATTTTTAATTCTCTCCCTCCACCCTGGGAGGGGGGAGGGTGAGCGAGCGGCTCTATAGAGTTTTGCTGCTAGTTGAGTGGGTTCAAACCACAACATATACATAGTATGGAGGCTTTGGATGGGAGTAACAGGTAAAAACAGGTGTCAGGTGTGAAAATAAGTGGTACAATATTGTGAGCTAAACTCGTTCCATTCATTTTCACATGAAGGACAGTAATAATCTTGAGTATATTTAAAAGTTTCAAAGAAAGAAGGAGACTTTGCTTCTGCGCTTAACATTACTGCGTATCTTACTGTGACCTATGGCAAGTTTGTGCTTCAGCTTCACTAACAGCAAAATAATCACATGTACCTAATATCTATGCCACTTGCAGGTCCTTCACTAGGAGGTTTTTGTAGCAGTAAATGACTCTCAAAGAACCACGTCATCAAACGGTGTCAGTGAGGGAGAAATTAGTCACAGCAATATCTTGACAATGTACTGTGATCTTCATGTCTCTAGCTTACAAGCCACAAGTGTCTGTTTATCATAGCACACATTGTTTCAGCACTGCATGCCAGAACCAAAACCCCTCTCTGTGCCTGGAGCTACTCCTTGGAAATGTCTCTGTTGTCCTCCGTACAATTCCATGGACAGATTCCCTCCTGGTACAAATCTGTGTAGCTCCAGGAACTCCAGTGAAGCTTCATTAATTCCCAGGAGTAGATAATTTGTTCCTGCATCTTCTGCTCCTTTACTGCCTGGTTACAGGGGGAGCAGCTGGGCAATGCTTTCCGTCTGTCAAGGGAAGAGGCAGGGAAGGCACTTGGACATGGGACTACTTGCTTTATGGGTACTATTGTGTAAGGTCTTAAGCAGCATCTCATGTTGACTCGACTTCTAGTTTTTGAAATTCACTACTACACAAAAAGATTAATTAAACTTGACTGTACCATCCTGGGGGAGCTGTAAAGGGTAACCTGGGAACAGCCAGAGCGGGCCAGAAAAAGTGCCTCAGCATTTGGTTTCAGAGCAATTGAAATACTTTGAAAAATTGTGTTACTTTTGAAATAAAACTGGAAAAAAGGTCAAACAATGTGAATAATGTCACATGTCAACATCCGTTGAAAATATTTGTAGATTTTTTTAGATTGGAAACATTTTGTTTCAGTTTTTCAACTTTGTTTTATATCATAGGAAAAAAAACCACCAAACCTAAATAAAGCAGTTTAACTTCTTATAAATAAAATATTTAGCTGACCAAAACTTACATATTTTTGACTTTTCTGTTTCAGTATCCCATGTTTTTCTAATTCTTAGTTATACCAGACTTTGACATTTTGTTCTTTGCAAAACTAATCTTTCATTCTTGAAAAATCATCAGCAATAACTCAGGAAGATCATCATATTTTGACCTTTTAACAATCAGTTAAAATAATGGCTAAAATTGCTTAATAATCTGAAACAAAAGAGAAAACAAAAATGTGACTGAGACCACAGTGCCTTTGCTGAGTGTTTGCATCACTTTTTTGGGTAGCCAGCAGCAGGAACATTGGGTTATGTTGTTGATTAGATATACAAAAACTCCTGCTAGAGTTGCACCTTGCCTCTTTCACCTTTTTCTGTGATAGAAATCCTTCTGCAGCTATTAATCTACAGTTACTCAGAGCACCTTTTAAACTAACTCCTTCTCTCCCTTTTTTTCCTTTCAAACGCTATAGCGTGAGTTTCTTTTTCTCATTTGCCTGTCTCTTTTTGTCAATATGTTTTTGAGAGAGGTTAGCATTTGCAGTCTTGCCTGAGGTCATGACACAAACAAAATGTAGAAGAAAAATAGAAGACCCCCTCTGCAGCCTCTGAATACGCCTCACAGAACATTACAAATATGTTTTCAGTCACCTATAAAATTGTTTTAAGGCAAAAGTTCAAGAATTGTCTTAGATTTTCACCTGTGTTTCACACACCAGAAATCTCAGCACTTATTATTCCTCCCAAAGGCAACACTTTACATTTCCAAATGCTCTCAGCTTGTGGACTGTCAGGTTTACAGATGAACTGCCATTTGACAGCGTTGTATTTCGTGATATAGTTACTGTTCCTCTTCAGAGCTTTTAAGAAGCTCAAAAGTGAACACAAACTGATTAAGAAAAAATGCCTTAGGTGTGTGTTTTCTGTCTTACCACAAGATACAAAATGTCTATCAGCTGTAAAAGCCTGATGATGTGCCAGAAGTGTCATGTAATTGGCTTAAACAGAGCAAAACATTTCATCTGCACAGTGCTGAAATATTTGCTTGCTGATACTGTTCTCTATTCTCTCCTCTTCCTACCTGCATGGTGCCCTAATATGCTGCTGTAGTGCACAAGTAGCCCTTATAGTCTGTTGATAGTCACAGATGTCCAGACTCTTGTGTACTGAATGGACACAGCAGGTATCTAGTGAAGACAAGCAAAGCTGTTGTTTGTATGAGTTGAGATTATCTGCAATGGGAAATGAAGTCTGATCCACCCAATCCACTCCTACTTTTGCTGCCTGTTGTAGGGCTTGCGCTGGTCCACCTCTACCAAAACCTTACCGGATGCAAAGCCCCAGCGTAGTGGCGGTCAGTGTTCCAGTATGAGTTGCAGCACTGGTGCCAGGAGTCCTGATGGAAACCAGAACCTGGGGGAGTACCAGTACCTATCAATGACAATTAACATCAGATACATCTTTAGAAAGACAAATCTAAATCTCAGATTTGTTGCACAATGTGGTCCTCAATGTTTGTATTTTGGACCTAATCCTTCTGATAGGAATATTTGAATCACCACACAAGCATTCACTTGCTAAGAAAGAGAAGAAAATTTCAAAACTTTCAAGACCTCTGACTTAGGGTGCCTGTAAATATTTGAAAACAAGCAAACAAAAATGGAATGATGCTGAAACAAATGTTGGCCGAAAGAACTTTCCAGTAGCTTTAGTATCTCCTGCTACTGTTGCCACACAGCAACAAAAATGTAAGAACATTCAGCAAAGAAATAAAAAACAATCAGAACTTTTGCCATATTAATGCCATGACTGTTTTGCTTTCCCTCCAGCACAGCAGGACACGTGGTGCCATGAAATTAAGTCATGATCTGTGTGCTCACTTGCACTGTAACTCTTTCAAGCTGCTATTTTTTTTTTAATCATCTCCGTAATCTGTAGAAAAAACTTGCTTGAAATAGAAAGTTAAATGGATAATTTATAAGTCCTATTTCCTGGGTGCTGTCCCCTCTGTGCACAGGTACTAGGCCTTTTCTGATGTCTGACGCCACACAAACTACTAGACAAATAAGGCTGTGTTGTAACTCATGCATATGACTGCCTTTAAAGGGTTTGTACCTTGCAACAAATCTGGCACAGCTGAATTCAGAAAGTACTCGGAAAGTAAGTGCAGAAAGTACTCGGAAGGATTTCTAAACGCCAGTCCATAAATGTCTGAGTTTATGTAGAAGTGAAGAGTCCTTCTCCTGCACAAAGTCACAGTGTGCCTTGTGCTGAGGACCTTATGCTCATAGGTTGTTCTCAGCATAAATGTAAGAGTTTTGTTTATTTGAAGTTAAAAGTAATCACTGTTTCTTAAGAGCAATGGGTGCGGTGCCTCTTTCAGGTCTGTAACCAAAATGCAGTACCATAGTCTCAGTTTCTTCATGGAAAATAAACCCTTTGCAGACTGATAGAGATACATTAGAGTTCTATTGCAAATGAATGTTTTCATTAACAAATTTACAAGTGATCAGTCCTCTCTGTTCAGACAGAATTTGTTTTGCAAGGGATTATATGTGGGGATGGTACCTTCTGTTCATGAAACCAGTTAGAATGGGGCTAATTAAGTGAACAGTTTGCTTTGGATACATGGAGTACTCGTTGTCTCACTTCAGTATACAGGTGTTAGAAAAAAAGATGTGCTCATCTTTCCTTCAGTCGTTTTACTGAACACTTTTCAGAAATCTACAATAGGGGCAACAGGAAAAAACTTAGTCTAACACTGAAATTTTCAATGGTTATGTTTGAGCACAGAGAGTGGGAATACATTATAAAGCAGAAATGCAGATGATGTTACAGTTATGTTACTGCTTTGAAGTTATTCAAAGGAAACTCAAGAAGTCTGAAAATTTCGTAAAGTGGAAATCAGGATATTTTAACGATGGCAATCTCTGCCACAAAAAATATTTCAGTAAATACTTTTCCTAAATTCATTTAAAAATACAATATTTTAAAAATAATTTTATACACCTAAAAATTTAATTTGATGCCTCTCTTCTTTCAAAGTTTTCTGGGTTTTTCCATTTGGCAGACACTGGTTCCTCCACCCCTACTGTTTTCCCCCCAGCTTCATTCACTTTCTTGTATTACTAATGGAGGTGTTAAAATTCTCCATTACAATTCTCCATTATAAGCAGTTTTTGTCTGCTTTGCTATTCAGTGAAGTTCCTTCATTACATTTATATTCCATAACGATGCAGAGCTGTAGGAATTAGTCCTATTCTGCATGGGTGAATGTGTAGAGGTATCAGCAATACCCCCAGAATTATTTTACATGGCATTATAGGGTGTATTATGGGAATAAACCAAAGCCTTTAGGCAAGGAAATGAGTTAAGAATTGAGTGCTAAAACTGAGATAAGTGAGGATTTCTGTTGTGTATGAGCCAGTAACGGTGTTTGATTACTAGTGAGCATCACAAGCACATCCCTGTCAAGAACATGCATAGGAGTTACAGGCACAGAGTGGCTTGTCCTCCCGATAGAGCTGGTGGCCAGCTGCCTTCTGTGCCAACAGCAATGCCCCAGCAAGCTCCCAAAGTAGCTGTACGTACGGCATGTCACAGAAATTTAGAGCAAGGAGAGAGGAAGGAAACATTTCTGTGAGCGCTGTGTTGGGAGAGAAGTCATGAGCCTTTTTTGACTAGACAATGATGGAAAATAGCATAATGAGAAAACAGGGAGAACAGGCAGGAATAATATAGACAAAGGGAGGTGTTGATGACCTTAATGGAGGCCATGTAACTGTTTCTTTCCATATGCACGTTAGACACTGCTGCCTTTTCTTCTGCGTGCTTTTGTCTGCCAACAGGAATCTCTTTTGCCTTATCCACACTGGCATTCACTTTGCTTTTGTGCAGATCCCTACTTCTTCTGGAAATTCAGAAATTGGAGAGAGTGCAGATTATTGCTTTGTGGAAAAGGTAAAGAACGGTCTCATTCAGAGGATATCTCTTGGTTTCCCAGTGTTTTTACAGGTGTTAATTCCAGCCCAACCCAAGCAAACTAAGGACTGTTGGTTAAGCTGCTGAGTCTTAAACAGATGCTTGAGTAGGTATTCATACGCAATATAACAATTTGTGGTTGGCTATGGAGTGATTTATATTTTGGTTACACCATATTGTGAAGTCTTTTTAAGACATTGTGAGATGGAGAATTCAATCCATACCTTGTTAGTTTGTGAAATTATTAATCAGCCACATTATTAAAATCTCTGCTATTTTTTAATTTGAGCATATCTGGTTTTGATTTCTTGTCCTTTTTCCCTATCACCATCACATTAATAACACTTGTGGTAGGATCAGGATATTTAGGAGGGGTGATGATCCAGACACTTCTTGATATGGTCTTTTCCAACCTTAATGATTCTATGATTCTATGATTCTATGATTCTATGATATTCTTTGGGATAATGCAAGCAGATTAATTTTTGTAGCCCCTTTTTTGCACCTTCTCCACATGTTTACATCAATTTTGAAATCTGCTCCCAGAACTAAAATATAAATCATACCAATGCCATATATAAAGGTAAAAATAATCTTCTGGTTCTTTCCTGTTTAGACATCCAAATAGGGATTTCTCCCTTTGACGACTGCCCTAGAAGCTCAGTTATTTGGACAAATTTATTTTAAAGTACTGCTGATGATCTGTGTTTCAGGGCAGTAAGTTTTCTTTTTGAATACAAATAAATGCTTTTAATATGGGCAAGAATATACTTAAATGTAATTATTAAAATAATTTTTTTCACATTTAAAGAGCACATTTGACAAATGATGTCACACAGTGTATAATGTCTTATATTTTAATCTACTAAATCTGCCTAAAAACTATATTATTATGGCGTTTTCACCAATTTGGTTCTAAAACATAAGAAAAAGAATAATGTGAGAATTTTTACAATCAAACTAGCAGAATTTGAGGGTTAGTAAGTGTCCACAGAAACCTCCATCAGAAAGAAGTAATGGAAGTGCTGTCAGGTAAAAGTAGCTGTGGTAGTACTCCATTGCCATGTTCTGTTTCATTGTTGAGTGTTATTTGGTTGTATATTTTATTGCTGGTTACAGAACACATCTGAAAGTGACAATGATGAAGTTGATGGCAACAATATATGTGGTTTCAGAAAGAAAAAGGGAGTCAAAAGTCCTACAAAGTACATTCCTCCTTTAGAAAAAGAGAAGATGGAGCTGTCCTGCACTTCAAAAATCCCAGATGCTTGTCCCCTTCAAGGAACGACTGGTTACTCAGAACCACCATCAGACCCATCTCTGCAAAACCTGGCTAGCTTTCCTCAAGTACAAAAGGACAGAGGGGGTTCTGATAGTTCCCATGCTGGCAGCAACATGAAAGAAGACATGTCAGGAGAAACACAAAAAATCCAGGAAAATGTTGACACTGGGAAAAGAATAATAGGAAAAATGTTTGAGGAAATAGATACACCAGCTAAAACAGAGCAGCCCATGGGTGTGCAGCCTGCAAGGAGCACGGGGAAAGCTGGGTCTGCAGAGACAGCACGCAGGGGAGAGGGCAGGGAGAAGGCAGAGACTCAGCAAGGAGAACGGGGTGGGATGGAAGAAAAACACGCCAAGTTTCACGTGACAAAAGTAGGCTCCCTGTGCAGCACTGCAACCACCCAAGGAAGTGGTACTGCAGAGTCCTTCACAGGGGCACCTGGCATTTCTAAACGAAGTTTGCAAGAGTTGAAAAACCTGCCAGGTGAAGGTCCTCTGGCTGATTATGGGCCCAACTACAGTGGCAAGCCAGGTGGCACTTTTTCTCAGAAAAATTCGAAGCCCCGGGAAAAAGCAGCTGGCAAACAGGGCCGACCTTTTGAGACTTTCAGTCCCCATTTTGGAGAGGAGAATCGAAAGTACTACAGCTTCCACAGGGAGGGAGTGGGGCAGCAGGGTAAATCTCTCCTGGTCCTCAGCTCTGCCGGGTCTGATCAACAACAGCCAGTGGGAAGCAACGTGGATCAGCTCATTCTGAGACTACCAGCAGCTTCTACACACGCAGAAAGCACAGCTCCCGAGATTCAGTTTGACTCCTCCACAGACCACGCTGGTAAGGATATTTAAACATCACCTGCTCTCCTGTTAAAGTTAATACTACTGTTGTTTTATCGTGTTTTGTTAAACCACAAACTTTAGTCAGAGATAGTACACAAGAAAATGGACATCTGTGGTTTCTCTGTGATCAGGATGGATCAGGAGTTGTACTCTACACCTTTGCTGGTTTTTTTTTTTTTTTTTGGTAAGGTATTTGTGAAGCCCAGCTGCCTGTCAAAAACTGCCGTGCACAAGTGGTCACATCTTTTTCACTAAAACTTAAATATTTCCTCATTTAAATTGAGCTCAGGCAATGTTTCCCAAAGGTCTGCTAGACACTGCAAAGCTCTGATGGCATCTGGACTTCTTAAAATTTCCTTTTTGTTAATATTTCCAGCAGTGGAAATTGCTCCCGTGTAGGGTTGATGTTTTCAGTTATCCGTCCTGTGGAGAGGACTGGAATGCAAAAGCATCTAATATAAACTATAGAGGAGGAAAAGCAAATGAGCCAGTGAACTTCCACCTGTCTTCATGTTCAGTAAGTCCATTTTGCAAATGTTTGTAGAGACAATTGATTGCTACTAATAGGCTTTGGTTTCTTTGAAACTGTGAAGGCTATACTTCTGGGCTAGCTGGAAAGTAGCAAACTGAAAGCTACTGCTAACTATGACAATGTAATTAATGGGCTCGAGCAGTTCATTGTTTTGTGTCTGTTCCGGGAAGCACACAAACAAAAATTTGCCAGTTGACTAGATATCAGATTAATAAATTTCCAGGAGCATGAGGCTCAGATCATATTATCAGCTTTTCAGAACAGATGTCTTACTCTCTGACACCTGACTGGTACAAGAAATATGAATCTTATCTCTTAATTGATAAAATATCTTGTCCATCATTAACTACATAACAACATATAATGGTAGCAATTAAATTTATACAACAATATTAAGTTATCCTGCTTTTTTTTTTTTGAAAGTGTCATTTGAGATGGGTAGAAATATTGCTGTACATACTCTGAAAACAGACAATTTGAATATATCAAATGTTTTTAGCTACAGCAGGATTTCTCAGTAGACATATTGTGTTACCCAGTTTGAACAAGCCTGAACAAGATATCCACGAACATTATCAGTGCTAACTCAGGGCACTGCATGAAAAGTATAAAGCTTTGAAAAGATATTTTGCTCTCAAACCACTCTCTATTCATGTCTGTGAGAATAAAGGGGTTAAAGGATTATTTCTCAGCCTACACTTGATGCTGTTCCCTTTCCAGATTACATTGTTTTTTCCATTGCTGAAAGGCTAGCAAAATGCATTGTCAAATTTAGATTACTACTGTTTTCTCATTGTCTGCAAAACCAGCAAATACATTTCAAAATATAGGAATAACTATTCTTTGTCATAACACCATTTACACGGTACAGGGAACTGATGACATGAATTGTAAATTCCACAGGGAGACTTCAACCCGATTTTAATCACTTAAAGTGAAGTGGCTAATCTAAGCTAATTACCTAGTCAGTAGAGAAAGACAGGCATTTAGTGTTCTAAGAGGTGTCAGGGGTTGATGAGAAACTGGCCTCTGGAGGTGGGCGTCTCTTTCCACTCAATGGGGATGAAGTTCCGTGATGATTTGTTTAGATTATGTGCTTAACTCTGAAACACCTAAAGCTACCTGGGGTTAATCCTACTCTGTATCACTGGCAATAACAATGACTGTAGGAGAATTATAGATGAGAACTATGACGGGAGGTGGGGGAAAACCGTTTGGTCTCATCAGTAACAAATCTGAAACCAAAAGTTTTGGAATCTCATGAGGTTTGTATTCCATTTCATAGAATAGTTTGAGTTAGAAGAGATGGAGGTCATCTAGTCCAACCCCCTTGCAGTGAGCAGGGACATCTTCCACTAGATCAGGTTGCCCAGGTCCCTGTCCAACCTGACCTTGAATGTTTCTAGGGACGGGGCATCTACCACCTCCCTGGGCAACCTGTTCCAGTGTTCCACCACCCTAAGCGTAAAATATTTCTTCCTTGGCTTTGACAAAACAAACTGTAGGGTTCAGTGTGTATTTCTAATAATAAATGGAAAGCACAGAAATTGTTTCTACTGCATTAGAAATGTATGTGTTTGAAATTTAATTTTAATTGAATACATTCAGTAACTTAAGAGAATAAAATTTTAGATAACATTCTGCAGTCTTTAATGAGCCTTTACATAAACAGTATTTCATTGCTGTCAGTGATAATTTATTAAGATTTATAAGATAAAATCCTAAATATTTTATTTTTATTCCTAAAATATTATTTCAGATATTTTAGTTACCAAAGGGCCTGGACAGAAGTCTTGGATCTAAACATATGTCAACACTGAGTAGATCTGAAATGCAGCCTCTTGTACTTTGCAAGATTTAAAATATTTGAACTTGCTCAAATCAGAAATCTTGATCCAAAACTTTTCCAAGCATTTGATTTAAAAAATACACATAAAGAAGTGTTCCTTTCCTCTGCTTGTTTCTTTAATATGTAATACAAAGTAGGGGACCACAGAAATTGCATGACTATACATACATATACGATTATTACATAAACAGTTCCCAGTGCATTTACTTAGTCACTATGTTGAGCAGTATGCACATTTGGATGCCATGGCCAAAGCAGGAATATACCTTATTGTTCTGAAAGTACACAGTTAAGGGACAATCTCCAGAGGTCAGCAGTAGAAAGGCTAAGACATGTAGCTGAGCTTTAGTGATTCAGTGTAATGCAGAGGACTGAAATACAGTCGTGTTAGTTACATGGTTAATATCTCACTAAAATAACAAATCCATATATTTTTTCCAAAATTCCGATTGGAAATTTTAGAAATATTACTGCATGTGCATTTTGTCCATTGATTGTCAGCTTTTTTGTAAAACAAGAGCTTGGACATGGGAGAAAAAAATAATAGAAAAGAGACAGACATGCAAGATATTTTGGTCAATATGAAAAACGTTACTTGGACAGTGTCAATGAACCTGGAGCTGGAGCTGAAGCTAAGCTAAAGCTCTTTTCATTTAATTCGTCACCATGGAAAGATAGAAACTAACACATGTAGCTAATTAGGTAAATATGCTGACTGCACTAACATGAATTGATTAATTTCATTTGCATAAATATCTATATGATAATGATGTGCACTTCTGCAAATTGTTACATAGTCATTAATAATCAGGTGCTTCTTAAGCTGTTTAATGCATGCATTCTTGGGAGACCAAGAGAGGGGCTTCCAAACAGTAAAATTTCATGTATATAGCATTATATAACACTTCATAGTATGTACCTGCGCACACATGAATGCGTGTATGCATGTACTATATATATAGTGTATATAGCATACAACATAAGTGTATTTTGACCTCTCTAAGCTCAGATCTTATCACATGCTGCTCTCCATGCTACTAAATTAGACCATTTATACTGTGGTAGCCAGAGGCAGACAAAGAAAATAACTTTATTCAAGCAACGTGAAGTTCCCAAGGATCACGATACACCACACTGTTGGGGTTCTCTTTGTCATAGGGGGCTGCCAGAGTCAGGGACTCCAGGGACTTCAGCAGCCACCTGCACTGCGTATGGTCAGAGGGACCTTCTGAGCCTGGTGCCACCACACAGGCTCGGGAGAAATCTCTTCTCTGGATCTTATGAGACAACAGCAGCTCCAAGTAGCTGTAGGTGGGCAATACACTGGAATCAAGTTGTCACCTGAAACTTCAAATTCCCTTTGTACATCTTGGTCTGTAGCTGGGGACAACGAAGTTTGTTAAAATCTTCTTGAGTGCAGACTGCAGAGCTGGGCCCCCAGAAACCTGAGCCACTTCAGGAGCAAGTCCTCTCCACAGGGCTCGTCTTCCTGAGCACACATCAAGGGAGGCCATGTAAATATGATCAGGATGGGATCAGGAGCTGTAGGAAGGAGAAGGAAATTTCTGAGGAAAGAAAATACAACATAACTGTAGTCATCAGTAGCTACCTAGTGACTGCTGAAATTTCAAGCACACACTAAAAGGAGGACTGAACACTCCAGGAATCACATGAAGTGTTATGGGAGTGCTGACCCAAACACTAAGTTCCTTTGCTAAGCTGTCATTTTAAAGAAAAGCATATCAAGTAGTTACTAACGGGCTATCTTTCATACGTAACAGTGGAGTTCATCAGTCCTACAAGCAATTCCCTTTCCGTTACAATGAGTAACCACGTGTAATTCTTAAATTGTTTAAAGTTCTTGTTTTTGGAAATAAGGCAGTTACAAAGGACAATGCTTGGTATTTAGGGGCAGAATTTAGGGGCAGAAAAGAATTTTACTTTAACAAACTTTAACTGCCTAGACTTTTTGCTCCATTGAAATGAAAAAGTTTGCCAACACACTTTTAAAAAAATGTGAACTCCCCCTGTGGGAGTTCCTCCGTGCTGGCCTGGAAAGGCACGTCTGTCCTCATTGATTCTGCTCACTGGGTCTAGTCAGTGGTGAGGAAATGGAAATGAAGAGCCTTCAGGAGCTGTCAGTGGACAATCAGGGGATATAAGTGGACACAGGTTCCTGCTCCAAGCACTTCATATTCTCTGCCTCTGCAGTCATTCCTGCAGAATAACCATGTCTTACTTTACGCCTGTGTTTTTCACTTGCTACTCTTCTCTGCTTTGTATTTTACATAATCTGCTCTGTTCTTGCAGCTCTCCTAAAGTGCAAAACCAAAGCCATACTGTTCCTTCATGTTCCTTCCTCGTGCCCTGTATGCAGTTCAATAAAATTTTTCTGATATTTCTTTTTCTACATTTTCAGCTCAACTTGGACATTGCAGGGCTGAAGCTCAGCTCCTTTCTAAACCTTCCTGATTGCCCCTATTTTCTGTTGAACAAACCGTCACATTTTCTGCCTGTTTCTTTCCTTTCCCTCTGAATTGAGCTATATACAACTTCCTATCTTTTTTTACCTCACAAGCTCTAAGAGCAGCTATTTTTCTTTAAAGCAAACCAAAACGCTGAAGTCCTTTATCTTCCAAAGCAGTAGCTGGAATCTCTTCCTGCTCTGTGACTCTGTACGATTTCCCATTTCCCCACTCAATCTGTACAAAGCAAAAATGCTCAGACAGCACTCCATCCTATCTTTCTGATCTGTTGTGTCCCCTTTTGGGTGATACCCAACTTGTCTGTCTCTGCTGCCTGTAGTAACTAGTCCTCCTGTGACTGTAGATCCTCCGAGAATCTGTGTCGTGTGGTTTTCATACAGTTTGGAAGGAATAATGCTGGATGGCTGAAATTGTTTGTTGGTCTCTAAATTAGCTGTAAAATTCAAGAAAAAGAGCTGAGCTTCTCTGTGGCCATATCAGTTTAAAAAGTCTGCTTCATAGCTAAGATTAAAAAAGAAGGCAGACTATTATTAGACAAAAAAATAGATGGAAAAACCACTGAAAGTATCAATATCAAACATATCAGGGAAATATTTTTACTGTCTCCTATGCTTTGGTGACTTTCTGGTATGCTCACACATTCATTTGCCTGTCAGAGGTCTTGCAGGGGAGAAGAAGTAAAAGGTAGGAAACACCTTTTTTATGTACTTGAGTGCAGAAATCAAATACTTTACTGACCTATCAGTAAGCATTTCTGGGGAAACCTTTTCTGGGTGAAAAAGAGATGTATATTCCTTAATGTTTCCAACTGAATATGTTTCTGATCACTATTCACATCAATTGTACTATTCAGCTGTAACCCAGTACTTATTTCTATTTACCATGTTAAAAAACAGATGGGAATAGAGAAGAGAGGCTTTAAATGCTAGCAGTAGAACAATGTCTAGCATAGGAAAAGCAGTCATATGGGGTTGGAGTAATAGAAGCTGTTAATGTTTGAAGACAAACATCAGAACAGTAACATGCTGTACAAACCTAGTAGACTGGCTGTTCTTAAAAACACAAACCAGAGTCCTGTAAAGACGAACAGATGTATTTAAATTAGTACTGACAGGAATTTCTATAGGATTTAGAGTAGCGTGGATGTGTGATTACCCTGTGGGACTGTCAGCAGCACAAGGTGTCTGCTTTTGTGAAGGGAGTCAATATTCACACAGATCTTCAGGACACCCCGTGTTAAGACAAATTTGGATATTAACCCTTCTGCTCCCAAACACGAGACCATCTTTTCAAAGTGAGAACTGCAAAACCCATTCTCTTCAGATAGGTTATTTTGCAAAGAGCGCCTTGCCTTGCCTGGTGATAGCTGGTGCCAAGACAGCTCCAGCATGGTGAGACGCTGCCTTCAGTGGCACAGCAATTCCTGTGCTTGCAAGGCTTTTGTTTCCTTACAGCTCTGAGACAGACAGAGGTGCCACAACATGCCAGGGAGCACAGGGAGGTGTGCTCTGACACTGTGTGGGACGCAGGCATGGCCAGAGCCCCTCTCACAGGGCAGGAGGAGGGGGCGCAGCAGCTGCGTGGCTGCAGCAGGGTTGTTTCAGGAGGGAGCACATCTGGCACGTCTGGGGACAGAATGGGAGGAAGAAACTGTAGGAGACCTGATGGAAACTCATCTCCTTCTCCAGCGCATGGTTTGTGTTTGGAGTCTACCTGCTGGTGTCTGCTGTTGTTGCCTGACGTTACATTGGTGGTCGTGTTTCTCCGTGAAGAGTTTCCGATATTACTGCATTTCAGGTCAGCCTGTTCCTGTCATTGTCAAGTCCCCTGGCAACATGTAGTACGTTCTTTTTGTTTCATCAGTTTGACATAGTCACCTCTTATAGAGCTGAGAAATTGTGTGCTTTAGATGTGGTGTGATTTAATAAGGGACTGTGGGAAAGGATTTCTTTGAACAAGCAGATAATGACAGATTGATCTGGGACATGTGCACTTTCTTCTGTCATGTCACTTTTGCTGAGAAGATAAAGCTGTAAACTATTTGCCCTAGCCTGATGTCAGCTGCCCTCAGCAATCTGGATGATTTCAATATTGATAACCTAAGAATGGCACCACTCTTCCACTATAAATAATAACAGTAATAATATAATTTGTACAATTTGTTGAGTTTTTGTAATAGTTTTTTGTTTAGTGTTACTGATCTTTTTTAAATATGTGAAGATAATTTTTTTTATATTTGTAGATATTTTGTACTAATTACAAAAGAAGCATGAGTAACACTATTTTTTTTGTGTACTACTGGTTTTATTGAGGTATCTAAGGATCTGTATGTACCATCCTGCTTTAAGCAAGCTGGCCAGTCTGGATTTATATTTGAATTTTAAAATGAAAATCTGAACCAAAATCTGAGCATCTTGTGAAAATTACATACATATTTCCATAAGCAGATTTTTCTGAAATGAAAATAAGGGTGCCATTATTTTTAGAGGCCCAGAGAACTAGGGAAAAAGTTATACTCATGAACACAATCCCCCCTCATAAGAATGTGAGACTTTTAGACTACGTATCTATATCAGCTAGACCTGTCTAGTACTTACTTATTAGCTACCTTATCTCCAGTAACTAATGCTCTGGAGATTGACTTTGTGAACTGGGAAAAGACATAGTGCGCTGTTCCCTACAATACCTTTCCAAACTTCAGTCATCATTAGCTTCATGGACTTAGTTTGCCAGTAGCTTTATTTAGTGGCTACCAAGAAAATATTTTTTGGGACCTATGCTGAAGAAAATTAAATACTGTCAGTAGTTATTCACTAAATATTATTTAAGAAACAAATCTTCTTTCATATTTCCAAAATCAGACAGAGATATTAAGTCATGATGATATTTTTTAATCTATCATACATTTTACAGAGAGTTGTTATTTCAATGGTGAAGATAATCTGCAAATTATATAAAAGATGAACTGCCTTTAAAAAGTATGTGAAAGCTGTGGGAGTGTTTCTGTTGATTCTAACAGATTTTGGGTAGAGGCTACTGTAAATTAATAAATATCTGTCTTTTGACTAGCGGGCTATCTAGGCTGGCATATGGCCTAATTTTAGACTAATGCTAGACCAATATATAAATTTTAGTCTCGTCATTTAGCAAGATCTATCATTAATCATAAGAAGTGCAACCAGAGAAGATAAATTCTTTCCTCTTCAGTTAGTTAACAATTTTTGCTTGCTTAATGTTTTTTAAAAACAGTATAGGTTTTTTCTGTTAATTTATGTTATTTAATATAAT